>NC_057800.1:657325667-657588447 GCF_018294505.1 Triticum aestivum | reverse complement strand
TCTCCGGTTTTCTCCGAAATCACCCGGAACACTTCCGGTGTCCGAATATAGCCGTCCAATATATCAATCTTTATGTCTCAACCATTTCAAGACTCCTCGTCATGTCCGTGATCACATCCGGGACTCCGAACTAACTTCGGTACATCAAAACTCATAAACTCATAATATAACTGTCATCGAAACCTTAAGCGTGCGGACCCTACGGGTTCGAGAACAACGTAGACATGACCGAGACACGTCTCCGGTCAATAACCAATAGCGGAACCTGGATGATCATATTGGCTCCTACATATTCTACGAAGATCTTTATCGGTCAGACCGCATAACAACATACGTTGTTCCCTTTGTCATCGGTATGTTACTTGCCCGAGATTCGATCGTCGATATCTCAATACCTAGTTCAATCTCGTTACCGGCAAGTCTCTTTACTCGTTCCGTAATACATCATCCTGCAACTAACTCATTAGTTGCAATGCTTGCAAGGCTTATGTGATGTGCATTACTGAGAGGGCCCCGAGATACCTCTCCGACAATCGAAGTGACAAATCCTAATCTCGAAATACGCCAACCCAACATGTACCTTTGGAGACACCTGTAGAGCTCCTTTATAATCACCCAGTTACGTTGTGACGTTTGGTAGCACACAAAGTGTTCCTCCGGCAAACGGGAGTTGCATAATCTCATAGTCATAGGAACATGTATAAGTCATGAAGAAAGCAATAGCAACATACTAAACGATCGGGTGCTAAGCTAATGGAATGGGTCATGTCAATCAGATCATTCAACTAATGATGTGATCCCGTTAATCAAATGACAACTCTTTGTCCATGGTTAGGAAACATAACCATCTTTGATTAACGAGCTAGTCAAGTAGAGGCATACTAGTGACATTCTGTTTGTCTATGTATTCACACATGTATTATGTTTCCGGTTAATACAATTCTAGCATGAATAATAAACTTTTATCATGATATAAGGAAATAAATAATAACTTTATTATTGCCTCTAGGGCATATTTCCTTCAGTCTCCCACTTGCACTAGAGTCAATAATCTAGTTCACATCGCCATGTGATTTAATAGCAATAGTTCACATCACCATGTGATTAACACCCATAGTCCACATCGATATGTGACCAACACCCAAAGGGTTTACTAGAGTCAGTAATCTAGTTCACATCGCTATGTGATTAACACCCAAAGAGTACTAAGGTGTGATCATGTTTTGCTTGTGAGATAATTTTAGTCACCGGGTCTGTTATATTCAGATCCGTAAGTATTTTGCAAATATTTATGTCAACAATGCTCTGCACGGAGCTACTCTAGCTAATTGCTCCCACTTTCAATATGTACCTAGATTGAGACTTAGATTCATCTAGATTAGTGTCAAAACTTGCATCGGCGTAACCCTTTATGACGAACCTTTTTTCACTTCCATAATCGAGAAACATATCCTTATTCCACTAAGGATAATTTTGACCGCTGTCCAGTGATCTACTCCTAGATCACTATTGTACTCCCTTGCCAAACTCAGTGGTAGGGTATACAATAGATCTGGTACACAGCATGGCATACTTTATAGAACCTATGACCAAGGCATAGGGAATGACATTCATTCTCTTTCTATCTTCTGTCGTGGTCGGGCTTTGAGTCTTACTCAATTTCACACCTTGTAACGTAGGCAAGAAACTCTTTCTTTGACTGTTCCATTTTGAACTACTTCAAAATCTTGTCAAGTTATGTATTTATTGAAAAACCTTATCAAGCGTCTTGATCTATCTCTATAGATCTTGATGCTCAATATGTAAGCAACTTCACCGAGGTCTTTCTTTGAAAAAACTCCTTTCAAACTCTCCTTTATGCTTTGCAGAATAATTCTACATTATTTCTAATCAACAATATGTCATTCACATATACTTATCAGAAATGATGTAGTGCTCCCACTCACTTTCTTGTAAATACAGGCTTCACCGCAAGTCTGTATAAAACTATATGCTTTGATCAACTCATCAAAGCGTATATTCCAACTCCAAGATGCTTGCACCAGTCCATAGATGGATCGCTGGAGCTTGCACATTTTGTTAACACCTTTAGGATCGACAAAACCTTCTGGTTGCATCATATACAACTCTTCTTAAATAAATCCATTAAGGAATGCAGTTTTGTTTATCCATTTGCCAGATTTCATAAAATGCGGCAATTGCTAACATGATTCGGACAGACTTAAGCATAGATACGAGTGAGAAACTCTCATCATAGTCAACACTTTGAATTTGTCGAAAACCTTTTGCGACAATTCTAGCTTTGTAGATAGTAACACTACTATCAGCGTCTGTCTTCCTCTTGAAGATCCATTTAATCTCAATGGCTTGCCGATCATTGGGCAAGTCAATCAAAGTCCATACTTTTCTCATATATGGATCTCATCTCAGATTTCATGCTTCAAGCCATTTTGCAGAATCTGGGCTCATCATCGCTTCCTCATAGTTCATAGGTTCGTCATGGTCAAGTAACATGACCTCCAGAACAGGATTACCGTACCACTCTGGTGCGGATCTCACTCTGGTTTACCTACGAGATTCGGTAGTAACTTGATCTGAAGTTACATGATCATCATCATTAGCTTCCTCACTAATTGGTGTAGTAGTCACAAGAACAAATTTCTGTGATGAACTATTTTCCAATAAGGGAGAAGGTACAATTACTTATCAAGTTTTCTACTTTCCTCCCACTCACTTCTTTCGAGAAAAAACTCCTTCTCTAGAAAGGATCCATTCTTAGCAACGAATGTCTTGCCTTTCGGATCTGTGATAGAAGGTGTACCCAATAGTCTCCTTTGGGTATCCTATGAAGACATATTTCTCCGATTTGGGTTTGAACTTATCAGGATGAAACTTTTTCATATAAGCATCACAATTCTAAACTTTAAGAAACGACAACTTTGGTTTCTTGCCAAACCACAGTTCAGATTGTGTCGTCTCAACGGACTTAGATGGTGCCCTTTTAAACGTGAATGCAGCTGTCTTTAATGCATAACCCCAAAACGATAGTGGTAGATCGGTAAGAGATATCATAGATCGCACCATATCTAATAAAGTACGGTTATGATGTTCGGACACACCATTACACTGTGGTGTTCCAGGTGGCGTGAGTAGTGAAACTATTTCACATTGTTTTTAACTTAAGGCCAAACTCGTAACTCAAATATTTTACTTCTGCGATCATATCGTAGAAACTTTTATTTTTGTTACGATGATTCTCCACTTCACTCTGAAATTCTTTGAACTTTTCAAATGTTTCAGACTTATCTTTCATCAAGTAGATATACTCATATCTGCTCAAATCATCTGTGAAGATCAGAAAATAATGATACCTGTCGCGAGTCTCAATATTCATCGGACCACATACATTAGTATGTATGATTTCCAACAAATTTGTTGCTCGCTCCATTGTTCCGAAGAACGGAGTCTTAGTCATCTTGCCCATGAGGCATGGTTCGCAAGCATCAACTGATTCATAATCAAGTGATTCAAAAAGCCCATCAGCATGGAGTTTCTTCATGCGCTTTACACAAATATGACCTAAACAGCAGTGCCACAAATAAGTTGCACTATCATTATTAACTTTGCATCTTTTGGTTTCAATATTATGATTATGTGTATTACTACGATCGAGATCCAACGAACTATTTTCATTGGGTGTGTAACCATATAAGGTTTTATTCATGTAAACAGAACAACAATTTATTCTCTTACTTAAATGAATAACCGTTTTACAATAAACATGATCAAATCATATTCATGCTCAACGCAAACACCAAATAACACTTATTTAGGTTCAACACTAATCCCAAAAGTATAGGGAGTGTGCGATGATGATCATATCAATCTTGGAACCACTTCCAACACACATCGTCACTTCACCCTTAACTAGTCTCTGTTTATTCTGCAACTCCCGTTTCGAGTTACTAATTTTAGCAACTGAACTAGTATCTATTACTGAGGGGTTGCTATAAACACTAGTAAAGTACACATCAATAACATGTATATCAAATATACTTATGTTCACTTTGCCATCCTTCTTATCCGCCAATCATTTGGGGTAGTTCTGCTTCCAGTGACCAGTCCCTTTGCAGTAGAAGCACTTAGTCTCAGGCTTAGGATTAGACTTGGGCTTCTTCACTTGAGCAGCAACTTGCTTGCCGTTCTTCTTGAAGTTCCCCTTCTTCCCTTTGCCCTTTTCTTGAAACTAGTGGTCTTGTCAACCATCAACACTTGATGTTTTTCTTGATTTCTACCTTCGTTGATTTCAGCATCACGAAGAGCTTGGGAGTTGTTTCCGTTATCCCTTGCATATTATAGTTCATCACGAAGTTCTACTAACTTGGTGATGGTGACTAGAGAATTCTGTCAATCACTATCTTATCTGGAAGATTAATCCCACTTGATTCAAGCGATTGTAGTACCTAGACAATCTGAGCACATGCTCACTAGTTGAGCGATTCTCCTCCATCTTTTAGCTATAGAACTTGTTGGAGACTTCATATCTCTCAACTCGGGTATTTGCTTGAAATATTAACTTCAACTCCTGGAACATCTCATATGGTCCATGACGTTCAAAACATCTTTGAAGTCCCGATTCTAAGACATTTAAGTATGGTGCACTAAACTATCAAGTAGTCATCATATTGAGCTAGCCAAACGTTCATAACGTCTGCATCTGCTCCTGCAATAGGTCTGTCACCTAGCGGTGCATCAAGGACATAATTCTTCTGTGCAGCAATGAGGATAAACCTCAGATCACGGATCCAATCCGCATCATTGCTACTAACATCTTTCAACACAATTTTCTCTAGGAACATATCAAAATAAACACAGGGAAGCAACAACGCGAGCTATTGATCTATAACATAATTTGCAAAATACTACCAGGACTAAGTTCATGATAAATTTAAGTTCAATTTAATCATATTACTTAAGAACTCCCACTTAGATAGACATCCCTCTAATCCTCTAAGTGATTACGTGATCCAAATCAACTAAACCATGTCCGATCATCACGTGAGATGGAGTAGTTTCATTGGTGAACATCGCTATGTTGATCATATCTACTATATGATTCACGCTCGACCTTTCGGTCTCCGTGTTCTGAGGCCATATCTGTATATGCTTGGCTCGTCAAGTATAACCTGAGTATTCCGCGTGTGCAACTGTTTTGCACCCGTTGTATTTGAACGTAGAGCCTATCACACCCGATCATCACGTGGTGTCTCAGCACGAAGAACTTTCGCAACGGTGCATACTCAGGGAGAACACTTCTTGATAATTAGTGAGAGATCATCTTAGAATGCTACCGTCAATCAAAGCAAGATAAGATGCATAAAAGATAAACATCACATGCAATCAATATAAGTGATATGATATGGCCATCATCATCTTGTGCTTGTGATCTCCATCTCCGAAGCACCTTCGTGATCACCATCGTCACCGGCGCGACACCTTGATCACCATCGTAGCATCGTTGTCGTCTCGCCAATCTTATGCTTCCACGACTATCGCTACCGCTTAGTGATAAAGTAAAGCATTACAGTGCAATTGCATTGCATACAATAAAGCGACAACCATATGGCTCCTGCCAGTTGCCGATAACTCGGTTACAAAACATGATCATCTCATACACTAAAATTAGCATCATGTCTTGACCATATCACATCACAACATGCCCTGCAAAAACAAGTTAGACGTCCTCTACTTCGTTGTTGCAAGTTTTACGTGGCTGCTACGGGCTTAAGCAAGAAACAATCTTACCTACGCATCAAAACCACAACGATAGTTTGTCAAGTTGGTGCTGTTTTAACCATCGCAAGGACCGGGCGTAGCCACACTCGGTTCAACTAAAGTTGGAGAAACTGTCACCCGCTAGCCACCTTTGTGCAAATCACGTCGGGAGAACCGGTCTCGCGTAAGCGTACGCGTAATGTCGGTCCGGGCCGCTTCGTCCAACAATACCGCCGAATCAAATTATGACATGCTGGTAAGCAGTATGACTTATATCGCCCACAACTCACTTGTGTTCTACTCGTGCATATAACATCAACACATAAAACCTAGGCTCTGATACCACTGTTGGGTTTCGTAGTAATTTCAAAAAAATTCTACGCACACGCAAGATCATGGTGATGCATAGCAACGAGAGGGGGAGAGTGTGATCTACGTACCCTTGTAGATCGACAACGGAAGAGTTAACTTGGTTGCTGTAGTCATACGTCTCCACGACCCGACCGATCAAGCACCGAAACTACGGCACCTCCGAGTTCTAGCACACGTTCAGTTCGATGACGATCCCCGGACTCCGATCCAGCAAAGTGTCGGGGAAGAGTTCCGTCAGCACGACGGCGTGGTGATGATCTTGATGTACTACCGTCGCAGGGCTTCGCCTAAGCACCGCTACAATATTATCGAGGACTATAGTGGAAGGGGGCACCGCACATGGCTAAGAATATGATCACGTGGATCAACTTGTCTGTCAAGGGGTGCCCCCTGCCCCCGTATATAAAGGATCAAGGGGAGAAGTCCGGCCGGCCTCTATGGCGCACCAAGGAGGAGTCCTCCTCCTAGTAGGAGTAGGACTCCTACTAGGAGGGGGAAAGAAGTGGGGAGGGAGAGGGAAAGGGGG
The DNA here is from genome assembly GCF_018294505.1 of Triticum aestivum. Lineage (NCBI taxonomy): Eukaryota > Viridiplantae > Streptophyta > Magnoliopsida > Poales > Poaceae > Triticum > Triticum aestivum. The sequence continues at coordinate 657,581,774 of NC_057800.1, read as the reverse complement.
GCGCCGCCCCCCTCTCCTAGTCCAATTCGGACCAGGGGGGAGGAGGCGCGCGGCCCACCTTTGGCTGCCCCTCTCTCTCCACTAAGGCCCATATGACCCATTACTTCTCCCGGGGGGGGGGGGGGGTTCCGGTAACCCTTCGGCTCTCCGGTTTTCTCCGAAATCACCCGGAACACTTCTGGTGTCCGAATATAGCCGTCCAATATATCAATATTTATGTCTCGACCATTTCGAGACTCCTCGTCATGTCCGTGATCACATCCGGGACTCCGAACTAACTTCGGTACATCAAAACTCATAAACTCAGAATATAACTGTCATCGAAACCTTAAGCGTGCGGACCCTACGGGTTCGAGAACAATGTAGACATGACCGAGACACGTCTCCGGTCAATAACCAATAGCGGAACCTGGATGCTCATATTGGCTCCTACATATTCTACGAAGATCTTTATCAGTCAGACCGCATAACAACATACGTTGTTCCCTTTGTCATCGGTATGTTACTTGCCCGAGATTCGATCGTCGGTATCTCAATACCTAGTTCAATCTCGTTACCGGCAAGTCTCTTTACTCGTTCCGTAATACATCATCCCGCAACTAACTCATCAGTTGCAATGCTTGCAAGGCTTATGTGATGTGCATTACCGAGAGGGCCCAGAGATACCTCTCCGACAATCGAAGTGACAAATCCTAATCTCGAAATATGCCAACCCAACATGTACCTTTGGAGACACCTGTAGAGCTCCTTTATAATACCCAGTTACGTTGTGATGTTTGGTAGCACACAAAGTGTTCCTCTGGCAAACGGGAGTTGCATAATCTCATAGTCATAGGAACATGTATAAGTCATGAAGAAAGCAATAGCAACATACTAAACAATCAGGTGCTAAGCTAATGGAATGGGTCATGTCAATCAGATCATTCAACTAATGATGTGATCCCGTTAATCAAATGACAACTCTTTGTCCATGGTTAGGAAACATAACCATCTTTGATTAACGAGCTAGTCAAGTAGAGGCATACTAGTGACATTCTGTTTGTCTATGTATTCACACATGTATTATGTTTCCGGTTAATACAATTCTAGCATGAATAATAAACTTTTATCATGATATAAGGAAATAAATAATAACTTTATTATTGCCTCTAGGGCATATTTCCTTCAAGAGGTGCGCACGGCGGGCACGGATCGGCCCCAAGGGCATGACGTACATCCAACTCCACGGGGGCCAGTTTTTGGGGATCATCCATTCCCTCAGCTGCCTCCGGCTCATGGTATGTTCCCAAACACCCGGACGGGGTTCGATTCAGAGACTGGCCATGGTAACCGTCGACCGGCGCAGTCGGGTCGCTCCTCCTTTGGTAGTGGACCGAAGATGGACTTCCCCAAGTGTGATGGGGAGGACTATCAAGTATGGCTCGACAATTGCGAGCGGTATTTTGACATCTATGGTGTCTCAGACCATATGAAAGTTAAATTTGACTCTTTGAATGTGATCGGTAACGCTGCACTTTGGCTCAAAATGGCCAAAAAACGCAAACCCCTCCAACATTGGAATGAATTGCGTGCAGCAGTAGCAGAAAAATGGGGCAAGGATAAGCATCAGTTCTATATGCGTCAGTTGTTGTTATTGAGTCAGATAGGATCTGTAGCTGAGTACACATCCAAATTTGACACTCTTCATCATCAGATTTTGTTAGTTGATCCACATACACATGAGGTGCTCTTTGTAGAGCGTTACATTGCAGGGCTCCGTCCTGACATTCGTTCTGCTGTTGTTTTACACCATCCTGAAAGTATGGATACTGCTAGTTGTTTGGCCTTGTTGCAGGAAGTCGAGGTGGAACATGACAAATCTCTGTCAGCTGTGAAGCATGGCTCGCGCTCTTACAACAAATCATCGGCAGAGAAGAAACAAGGGGTTTCCGTTTCAGAAGACTCACCGAAGTGGTCTGAAAAGCTAGAAGCACTGCGTGTCTACCGCAAGTCGAAGAATCTCTGTTTCACTTGTGGTGATCCGTGGGCACGCGGCCACAAATGTCCTGACAAGGTGCCCATTCATGTCATGGAAGAGTTACTGGAGATTTTGCAGTTAGATGATCCTCCCGACCCTCAGCATCTATCAGATTCCAGCTCAGATGAGGAGGTAATGCTTTTGGCCGGGGACAGTGGCTCAACCCCGCAAGTCAAGCGACGCACCATGCGTCTCCATGGTTGAATTGGTAGCCGAGAGGTGCTAATTTTGGTGGACTCTGGTGCCAATTGCTCGTTTGTGGATGCGGAGATAGTTGATGAGTTACAACTTCCATTGCAACAAATGAAGCCAGCCTCATATGTAATTGCAGGAGGAGGGACATTGATGAGCTCCCAAATGGTGAACCAGCTCTCATGGTGGACTCAAGGCCATACCTTCTGCCAAGACATGAAAGTGCTCCCCCTCGGCTGTTATGATATCATCATTGGCGCGGATTGGCTCGAGCAGCACAACCCTATGTGGGTTCATTGGCACAAAAAGTGGATGAAGTTCACTCACGAAGGGCGCCGCATCTCCTTGCGAGGCATTCAGGACACAAATCAGCATCTTAAACCCGTCTCGGCAGGGAAATTGAAAGGACTGCTACGCCGAGGGGCAATTTAGCAAGAAGTGCAAATCAAGCGCGTGCACCAAGAGAAAGAATTATGCTTCGTTGCTGATACTGTTCCAACCCCTGACCCACTTCCTCCAGAGGTAGCCACGGTCCTGCAAGAGTACAAGGATGTGTTCGCGGAGCCATCCACCCTGCCACCCTGGCGTTTGGGTGATCATAAAATTCCCCTCATTCCGGGTGCTCAACCGGTCAGCGTTCACCCGTATCGCTACACCCCCAACAAAAAGATGAAATACAGAGGCAGGTCAAAGAGATGTCGCGCAAAGGCATAATTCGTCCTAGCTCCAGTCCTTTTGCATCACCCGTTCTACTGGTTCGCAAGAAAGATGGATCGTGGCGATTTTGTGTGGACTACCGGCAACTAAACAACATAACCATCAAAAATAAGCACCCAATGCCTATAGTAGAAGAATTGCTTGATGAGCTTGCAGGAGCAGCTTGGTTCACCAAATTAGATTTGTTGGCGGGTTATCATCAGGTTCGAGTGGCGGAGGGAGATGAATTCAAAACAGCTTTTCGGACGCACCATGGGCTATACGAGTTCCTGGTAGTTCCCTTTGGCTTGTCAGAAGCTCCCGCAACATTTCAAGGTGTGATGAACACGGCTCTAGCGCCGGTGTTTCGTGAAGGTGTAGTCGTGTTCATGGACGATATCTTGGTGTTCAGTAGGACACTTCAGGAACACATTGCAAAGCTGAGGACTGTTTTGCAGCTCCTGCGCGACAACCACATGGTGCTTAAACAGTCAAAGTGTGAATTTGCCAAGCCTCAAATTGAATATCTCGGCCATGTAATCAGTGTGGCAGGAGTGTCCACCGATCCAGCGAAGGTAGCAGCTGTCCAGCAGTGGCCGGTACCAACCACCGTACGCGCTCTGTGGGGTTTCTTGGGGCTTACCGGCTACTACCGAAGATTTATTCAGCACTACGGGGTCATCAGCAAGCCTCTGACCAATTTGCTCAAGAAGGGGACAATATTTCAGTGGACACCAGTGACTAATCAAGCCTTTCAACTTCTGAAAACAACCATGATTCAAGCCCCAGTACTGGCAGTGCCAGATTTCCGTCAGCAGTTTGTCCTGGAGACAGATGCATGCAAAGATGGAGTGGGGGCTGTCCTGATGCAACAAGGGCACTCGGTGGCATATCTCAGCAAAGCACTTTGTCCAAAGAACCAAGCCTTAAGTACATATGAAAAAGAATGCTTGGCGATCCTCATGGCGGTTAACAAGTGGAGACCTTACCTACAACACCAGCATTTTGTGATCCGCACCGATCAATAAGCCCTGCTGCACTTGACTGAGCAACGATTAAGTACTGGGATCCAACACAAAGCTTTTGTTAAGCTCATGGGACTTGACTACACTATCCAATATAAAAAAGGGATTGCTAATGCGGCGGGTGATGCTTTATCGCGCCGTGAGCATGGGGCACCCTTGCTGGCAATTTCGGCAGCGGTGCCCTCCTGGCTCGAGACCCTAGTGGATGGGTACAATGAGGATCCTGAATCAAAGCAGTTACTGCAAAAACTGGCTGTCACCTCTCTGAATGCTCAAGGTTACTCTCTTGAAGCGGGAGTGATCCGATACAAGGGCCGCATATGGGTGGGTCAGAACCTGTTGGCACAACAGCATATTCTGCAGTCATTACATGCAAGCGCGCTGGGAGGGCACTCTGGGGTCCTAGCAACGTATCATCATATCAAGAAGCTTTTTGCATGGCCACGGCTCAAATTGTCAGTCATTGAATATGTTCAGAGTTGCGATATCTGTCAGCGAGCGAAGACTGAACACTGTCGCAAGCCAGGGCTGCTTCACCCACATGAGATTCCTCCACATCCTTGGCATACCATCAGTTGGGATTTCGTCGAAGGGCTACCGTCTTCTCAAGGTTATGAAGTGATTCTAGTTGTGATCGACAAATTCACCAAGTTTGCACATTTTTTGCCGCCCAAGCACCCGTACACGGCATTGCAAGTGGCTCAGTTGTTTTTGACCATGTCTATCGACTTCATGGTATGCCTGCTCGCATCATCTCTGATCGTGACCCCGTGTTTACTAGTTTGTTTTGGCAAGAGTTATTCCGGCTCTCAGACACTCTTCTGAATATGAGCTCGGCACGTCACCGGAGACACACTAGTGCAGAACCGGGCAATAGCACCGGTTCGTAAGGCCCTTTAGTGCCGGTTCAGTAACCGGCACTAAAGTGTGGGCACTAAAGCCCCCCCCCCTTTAGTACCGGTTCAGCACGAACCGGTGCTAAAGGGCAACCACGTGGCACGAGGCACGCCGTGGTCTGGAGGACCTTAGTCCCGGTTGGTAAGGATTTTTTTGATTTTTGAAATAAAGTAAAAACAGCCCGCCTACTGGGCCGGCACGGCCTGCGTACGACTAGAAACCCAATCTCTAGTTGGGCCAGGATGCAGGCCCGTACGGCCCAGTAGGCCCCACAGGGCAGAAGACTTGCAATAGGCCCACAAAGGCCTGCTTAGGGAGGAGCTCGACACGGTAGCCGCAGCGGGGCTTATAAACCGATGCGAACTCCTCTCAACTAGCGAGGTGAGACTAAACATTATGCACTGCAGGTGACAGCGCACCACCTTTAGTACCGGTTGGTGGCTCCAACCGGTACTAAAAGGGGGGTCTTTAGTACCGGTTGAAGCCATCAACCTGTACTAAAGGCCACCACCTTTAGTACTGGTTGGTGGTTCCAACCGGTACTGAAGACCCCCCCCTTTAGTACCGGTTGAAGCCACCAACCCATACTAAAGGCCACAACCTCTTTAGTACCAGTTCGTGCCACGAACCGGTACTAAAGGTTCGCCACGAACCAGTACTAATGAGCGCCGCCCGCCTAGCCGTTGGAACCGGTACTAATGGTCACATTAGTGCCGGTTCAATTACAAACCGGGACTAATGAGTTTCACATTAGACCCTTTTTCTACTAGTGACAGATGGCCAAACAGAAAGATTGAATCAATGTCTCGGGGCATTTCTTCGCTGCTCTACGCACGATGCTCCAGCCAAGTGGGCGAAATGGCTGGCTCTCGCCGAACATTGGTATAACACCACATACCACACAGCGGCTGGCATTACTCCGTTTGAAGCTCTGTGTGGGTATCAGCATCGTCCGTTTGGCATTACTGCTCCAGCCACTAGTGGAGACCTGCAGGAGCTGATCGAAGAAAGAGAATCCATGACAGAACTCCTCCGACAACACCTCCAGAAAGCTCAGCAGCGCATGAAGAAACAGGCAGACAAACATCGCAGTGAGCGCGCGTTTCAAGTGGGGGATCACGTTTTTCTCAAAGTGCAGCCTTACCTACAAACCTCGTTGGCTGCTCATCGCAATCAGAAACTATCGCTGAAGTACTTCGGCCCGTACACAGTGCTGAGTCGTGTGGGCGCTGTGGCATACAAGCTTGATTTGCCAGCCAGTTCACGAATCCATAACATGCTTCATCTTTCGCAGCTGAAGAAACAAGTGCCGCCCAAGATGACCAGCGAGCCAGACGTCTCCATGGTCGCTCCAAGATCATTGTGTCCTCTCCGTCCTGAGGCGGTGGTGCAAATGCAGCTCTTCCAGTGCGGTGGCAAGTTGAAACCTCACCTCAAGGTGCGCTGGGCGGGCCGAAGTGAAGATCAGGATACCTGGGAGGAAGCCTTTGTTCTGCATCAACAGTTTCCTACTCACCATGGATTTGTAAGCCCGAAAAAGGAACATCCTACTAACTACTGTACTAGAAACGAGAAAGTCAAGACCCCCCTCCCACTCGTCGCCAGTCACCATGGCCGCCAACGAAAAGGGGAAGGGAGGCCGGAGGAAGGGGGCAGAGGCGGCAGTAGGGGCGAAGCTAGCTATATGGCGTGGTTTGGCGAACGCCATACCTAAGCTGCCGTGCAAATACGTATATATATTAGTGTATTAGCCTGGCGCATTTTTCAGGTAGTGGGGCGTGCGCGTGCCTCCTATTGGGCTTGGTTACTGCCGATTGAATGACGGGCCGTGCCCATGGGCTATGGGCTGAAGGACACAGACGATCGATCACATTTTCACGACTGCTAGGCAGACTACGACTCTACGAGACGAGAATACGAGTCGTTCGTTGCTACTTTCTCGCAAGACGGAGGCGGCGCGGCGACGCTTTAGAGGCTAGGGCACGGCCGCATGGACGCATGGCAGCGGGCAGCCGGCAATCAACCACCGGACACCGTGGGCGCGAAGGCGGCGACAGGCAAGGCGGCGACAGGCTCCGAGATCAGCAAGGCGGCGGCCGCGACTCGGCGAGTCCGCAGGGTTTGCAGATGACGCCGCCGAAGAAGAGGATTAAGTATGTAATGAAAGGTATAATTTAGTTGTACTTCTTCGGTTCTTCCCCTTGATCGCATCATTTCAATTGTGTCATGTATGTACTCAGGTTACTTGCTTGAACATTTATTTAATTATTCTATTGGTATTGCTCCAACCTCCAATTAGTTTCTCTTGTGTTCTCTTATACAGATTTAAAGAGTATTTTTGCCAAAGCCAGTGGCACTAGCACCTCGAGCCCAGCTCCAACTTTGGAAGTAGTCGCTGAACGACGAGAAGAGCGTGCGCATCAAGAGAATGTGCGGATTGAAGTTTCAGCATCTGTTCAAGAGGAAGAGAATGAAGGCGAAAATTATATTGAGAATGAACCAATAGCTAGAGATGGGGGAGAAGGCAAGTTCATTGAGGAGTTGCATCCTGACCACATCCAGCCTGATCCCGGGCTTCGTATTCCAATTAATAATTTTCATCCCAACATTAGAGATGAAGTTAGATTGGCTTATGTGGCAAAGGGTCCAACTCGACCGGTCGGTCATACGTACGAACGTGATCATTTTGAAAGGGCCTTTTGTGAAGCATGGTATGAAAAAAAATCCTTGGTTGGAATATAGCGTGGAAAAGAATGCAGTCTATTGCTTTTATTGTTTTCTTTTTAGACAAGATCCGGTGGATGAAAAATTTGGTCATACTACCTTCACCAAAGATGGCTACAGTACTTGGAAGAATGCATACAAGGCATTTCCTCTTCATGTTGGTGGCCCCAGGAGTATCCACAATCAATCAAGGACAGCATATGAAGATTTTAAAAATCAAAGCTCAAGTCTGAAGCGTAAGGTTACAGTCTATAACAAAGAATCATTAATCAAGTACGAGACCCATTTGGAAACATCTTTGGGGATTGTAAGTTTTCTTGCATTGCAAGGTGAACCATTTTGTGGACACAATGAATCTGCCCTTTCCTTAAATAAAGGTAATTTTCTAGAGATGCTTGATTGGTACAAAGCAAGAAAGGAGGAAGGGAGAATTGCGTTTGATGAGCTATGCCCAGGAAATGCACAAATGATTTCTTCAACAATTCAAAAAGCACTTGCCAAAAGTTGTGCAGATGGGGTCCGAAGAGCAATAAAACAAGAGATGGGGGATAATCTTTTTTCGGTTCATATTGATGAATCTCGTGATATATCAGTAAAAGAACAAATGGCGTTGGTTGTGAGGTAAGCCATTGGTTACTTTATTATGTGTTCCATCCTTTGCCTGGTAATCGCCTTTTTTTCTAATTAACTAATTGTATTATTTCTTCTATGCCTTACAAGTATATGAGCAAGGGAGAAGTTATTGAAAGATTTTTGGGTATCAAGCATGTCAAGGAGACAACAACAGAAGCACTAAAGAAAGCATTGGTTGAGGTTCTTGGTAAGAATGGGCTACTTATTGCAAATTTACGAGGGCAAGGGTATGATGGAGCATCTAATATGAGGGGAGAATTCAATAGTGTTCAAAAACTTGTCTGAGATGAAAACCCATATGCTTTCTATATGCATTGTTTCGCCCACCAATTGCACCTAGTAGTTGTTGCTGTCTCAAGATGTTGTTCTTCCATTGAGGATTTCTTTGAATATGTGGCCTTGATTGTGAACGCCGCTGGTTCGTCTTGCAAGAGGAAGGATATATTGCTTGATAAGCAACGCATAAATCTGTTGGCTAAGTTAGAGAGTGGAGAAATTTTCTTAGGAAGAGGGAAAAACCAAGAAACATCATTGGCTAGACCAGGAGATACAAGATGGGGCTCTCATTATAAAACACTAGTTCATATAGAATCGATGTGGGATGCAGTTATACAAGTGTTAGCTATTGTGCACGAGGATGAGCGTAATCCATCTAGGGCAGGATGTTTGGTGCAGATAATGGAGTCTTTTAGCTTTGTGTTCATCATGAAGTTGATGTTGCAAATCCTTCGCATTACAAATTCTCCTCCAACGGAAGGATCAGAATATTGTTCAAGCCATGTCTTTGGTTACATATGTGAGGTCTTCCTTGGCCAACTTGAGGAACCATGGTTGGGAACCACTCTTTGAAGATGTCAAGATCTTTTGTAATGTTAATGATATTCCGGTTCCAAATATGGATGAAGCTGTACCGAGATTCGGCCGATCAAGAAAAGGAGGGAGAAATAATGTTACTCAAGAACATTATTTCCATGTTGATACCTTCTATGCAGCGATAGATGCTATCACCACAGAGCTGGATCATCGCTTTAATGACATGGCTTCAGAACTGCTATGTGGATTTGCTTGTCTTGACCCAAGAGACTCATTTTCCAAGTTTGATTTGGACAAAGTTGCTAAGCTTACAGACATCTATGATGCAGATTTCTCCAATGATGACCGTAAGCGTATGAAAACCGAGCTCCAGTTGTTCATCAACCACATGAGAAGACATGATGACTTTAGAGTTTGTTATGATCTTGCAAGCCTAGCCAAGAAAATGTTTGAACTTGAAAGAAATATTATGTTCCCTCTGGTTTATCGCCTTATTGAGTTGGGGTTGCTTCTACCGGTGGCAACGGCATCGGTTGAAAGGGCCTTCTCAGCAATGAAGATCATCAAGACTGATTTGCGCAGCAAGATGTCCAATGGTTGGCTTGCTGACTTAATGGTGTGCTACATCGAGAGAGAGAGATATTTAAAGGACTTGATCTTGCTGAAATTAAGAAATAATTTCAACATGAAGGTAGAAGAATGCCATTGCCACGTTCTACCTAATGAGAGTAAATCTTCATTATGGGTATGTATTCTTTCTAACTATCTTCACTTGCATAATGTTGTTTCTATCATTATATCCTACTAGTTACTAATTCATGATTTATCTCTGGTGTTTATGTTTTATAGGTCATTTTTATGCCGGTCTAGGTAATATAAATGGTTTTTTTGGCACTCAATCATCCATGTAATCTTCATCAGCTGAGGTATTTAGAGTGCCAATAGTTAAGTTTTGATTTCGGTTTTATTTGTTGAACACCAAGTAATATTTATCGAGTATTCTAGTGAGCACTTCCATAGTTGAATTATACATGGTTTTTTTTGTTCATACACTCCGCCACACCTAGAAATTATTCCTGCGTTCGCCACTGATGTCGGCAGATTATTATTGGCTTTGCTACCGCAACTTGCAAAATCTGATGTGTGTGAGAGGCCATCGGGTTATGACAGGATGTTGAAGAATATGGCCTCTAAGATGTACGCCTACTCAATAGTAAGCTATTGGTACTTCAACATGGAATTTATCTGCTTCAAAAAAAAGATGGCATAATGTTATTTTTTAGCTGTTTTTCGATATTTTATATCTACTGGTTGCATAGCGGGTGATAGTTCTCAGGTGTACTATGCTATTGATGGTATCCTTGCCTTTCTTCATGGTTTTGTATTGAGATTGATATGTAACAATTTTTTCTTCTATTATAAACATTGTCTTTTTTCAAATCCAGTGAGCATTCCTGTAAAATAGTGTGTACTCACATCAGTGGAGTAAATTATGTAAGATAAGCTACATTGTCTATAAGCTACTTCCATTTAACATGAAACATGTTCTTTTTGACATCACGATTATTGTTTTGAAAACAAATCTTTCCTACTCTGCATCTGAACTATTTCCAAATATCACCCTCAGTATTTGAGACGTGCGTTGCACGTGCAGACTTACTAGTACCGTAAAAACAAAGATTTGATCGTTTTTACAAGATCTCTTAGAGATGCTTTTACATTCAAAAAATAAATGAGTTCCACTGTTTGTCTGAGCTCATATCATCAGGTTGTAGAGGCATGCCACGGATACTACTTTAGAGCATCTCCAACGGCCGCGCCAAACAACGCGCGCGCGGTAACCCAGCTTTTAGCACGCGGGGGGCGTTTTGCCGCGCTTCAGCGGCGGCGGGAAACTCGCGCGCGAGGGAACCGTTTGCGCGCGCGCACGAAAAGGCGCCAGCTCGCGCGCCATATTTTGCGCACCGCTTCCGGCGCGCCTATAAAGTGCGGCGCGCGCCACACGCCTTCTCCACGCCTCCTCTTCTCCTCTTCCTCTTCCTCTCTGCCACGCGCCGCTTCAGCGCCCCGCCACGCCTCCACCGCTCCAGCACCCCGCCACTGACGCGCCGCCTTGCCGCCGCGCCGCCGAGGAGCGTCCGGCTACCGCGGCGTCCGCCTGCGCCCCAACGGCGGCTACTACTCGGAGATACGCTCCGGCGATTTCCAGCTCGGCCTCGGCACCTACGGGACGGCGCACGAGGCCGCCCGCGCGTACCACGCGGCGTCGTGGCGCCTAGGCCGGCCGCGCGACCAGATGAACTTCCAAGATGTGTACACGCTCCAGCAGGCGGTCAACGTCGCCCCGCCGCCTCGGCTGAACACGGCGCAAGACCGTGCGGAGCACGCCGAGCGGCAGCGCCGCCTCCTCGTCGCCCAGGAGGACGATCGGGTCATGGCGGAGTGGCGCCGGCGCCACCCGGAGGACGTCGCCTACGAGCAGGTCTACTGGGCAAGGCGCCGCGAGGAGGACACACGAAGGCGCCGCGAGGAGTGGTTGGACAGGCGTCGGCGGAAGGCGTTGGCGAATGCGCAGTCCGATCTCGTTGCAGCAGGTGGGCGGTCGTTCTTCACGCCGGACGATGATCGGTGGCTGGACATCTGGCTAGATACCTCGGACGATACCGCCGAGGATGATAATGGTGATGATGATAGCGACTTAGAGTAGTTTTTTATGCAATATATCTCGTTTTTTATCGTTTGTCGTTTTTATTATTATGCAATCTATGTTTCCGATGTAAAATACCTTTGTATCGTTTAAAATCTATGCAATCTATCTTTCCAATGTCTACATTTCTAGTTTGTAGAATGAGCACGTGAGCTGCATTTTTTGCGCGCTGCTAGAGCGGCGCGCGCGCGCTGCATTTTAACACGGCTGCTGGAGCAGTCGATGCGCGGCGCGCCAAACCAAGCGATGGACACGCGCTAAAGCTATTTTTTACGCGCGCCGCGTTCGACGCCTGTTGGAGATGCTCTTAGCACGGCTCTCATGGATATACATATCCCGCTCGTTGTGCATTAAGTTTTTTAATATTAAAACGCTGACAGAGGGAGTAGTTCATGACTCATATAAAGACCGGCTCAATCAGACAAGCACATGTACCGCTGGTTCATATAAGACATTCAGTTTTGCTAAAACATATCTAGACGTGTTATAAATATTGCATATCTAAATTCTATATCATTGATTTTACGCGAAGATTTATGTGGATATTTCTTTTTTATGTTTGCTTGTGTCAATCAGATGTACAATAACCAAGGGACATCCCTAAACAAACCCACTTTAAAATTTACCTTTCAATTTCTGTTTTTTGGCACAAGTTAAGGAACATATATGCCAAATCGTTACTCTCTTTGATTTATTATGCAAAATCAAAGAGAGTACATCGGAACAAGACAGTGTGAACATGGACCTGCCCCCGTTTTCAACGCTTAGATATTTGTCCGAACTGAAGAAAAAAACGTCATGAAACCATCGCACAACTTCTCAAGGGCCATCAACACCTTTTGTTGTGCAGAACATAATTAAATTACAGCAAATTGTGCTGTCTTCTCCATCATTTTCTCTACTAGAATTTATTTAACTACACTTTTCGCTATTAATTCTGGCACGTAACGTGAACCAACCCATGGATGAATGGTTAGAAAGACCCTGGTATTCCTATCCCACCAAGGTTCAAGTTTTGGTCCTCGCATTTATCCTGGATTTATTTCAGCATTTTCGACGATGCACGTTTAGTGGTAAAAGACGTTCTACAAGACGCCTACGGCGACTTAATAAAATCTTAAAATAATATGCTGGCTCAGTATTTCGGAGATGCTCATAGGAGTAGGGTGTGCGTATGTGTGTTCATAGGGTGAGTGTAGACGTGCATATATTACCGCTTGCGTCTGTATTATGTAGAAAAAAAATTCTAGCACGGAACATTTTTTTATTTTTTACTGTTTGGAACAAAACAGTGCCAAGAAATCACTAGTTATTTTCCTAAAACAATTTAGTTAGTTTCTGCAGTTTCAATTATTATTTTTGTGGGCAAGATGTTCTTCAAATCTGTGCTGTAGGATGCAAAAATCTCGAAGGAAGATTTCTCAATTCTTGTTAAGCAATCCCTCCTGAATTGTACATCAAGATAAACCGAGATGAAGCCAATTAGGTTTTTGTGGCTCAGACATGGTTTTGCTGCTGCCTACGTTTTGTTGCCCAACAAGCTTTGTTGTGATTTATCCAACTCCACTGGGTACCTCATATAGGCAAGCCAGTCCATCTCCCTCCCATCTTCGTTCGAACACATTCATTTTTTAATTTTTTGAATTTTAGCGACTATTGTCAGACCCGCAGACGCTCCCATTGTTAACATATGCGAGGACTGCTACCAAATCGTTACTCTCTTTGATTTATTACGCAAAATCATCCCTATTAGCAAGGACGAGCCATCAATGGGTTAGCTACGTCGGGTCCAATCGGTACTGCGTACCTTTGGACCAAGTCATTGGCTCTCCATCGTCTGGCAAAGCCCTGCATGCACCTCGCACTGATGTGTTAAAAAGCTAGGCTGCTGCACGCCATACCGATTATGGCGTCTCGTCGGTAGGGGCGAAGCTAGCTATATGGCGTGGTTTGGCGAACGCCATACCTAAGCTGCCGTGCAAATACGTATATATATTAGTGTATTAGCCTGGCGTATTTTTCAGGTAGTGGGCGTGCGCGTGCCTCCTATTGGGCTTGGTTATTGCCGATTGAATGACGGGCCGTGCCCATGGGCTATGGGCTGAAGGACACAGACGATCGATCACATTTTCACCACTGCTAGGCAGACTACGACTCTACGAGACGAGAATACGAGTCGTTCGTTGCTACTTTCTCGCAAGACGGAGGTGGCGCGGCGGCGCTTTAGAGGCTAGGGCACGGCCGCACGGACACATGGCAGCGGGCAGCCGGCAATCAACCACCGGACACCGTGGGCGCGAAGGCGGCGACAGGCTCCGAGATCAGCAAGGCGGCGGCCGCGACTTGGCGAGTCCGCAGGGTTTGCAGATGACGCCGCCGAAGAAGAGGATTAAGTATGTAATGAAAGGTATAATTTAGTTGTACTTCTTCGGTTCTTCCCCTTGATCGCATCATTTCAATTGTGTCATGTATGTACTCAGGTTACTTGCTTGAACATTTATTTAATTATTCTATTGGTATTGCTCCAACCTCCAATTAGTTTCTCTTGTGTTCTCTTATACAGATTTAAAGAGTATTTTTGCCAAAGCCAGTGGCACTAGCACCTCGAGCTCAGCTCCAACTTTGGAAGTAGTCGCTGAACGACGAGAAGAGCGTGCGCATCAAGAGAATGTGCGGATTAAAGTTTCAGCATCTGTTCAAGAGGAAGAGAATGAAGGCGAAAATTATATTGAGAATGAACCAATAGCTAGAGACGGGGGAGAAGGCAAGTTCATTGAGGAGTTGCATCCTGACCACATCCAGCCTGATCCCGGGCTTCGTATTCCAATTAATAATTTTCATCCCAACATTAGAGATGAAGTTAGATTGGCTTATGTGGCAAAGGGTCCAACTCGACCGGTCGGTCATACGTACGAACGTGATCATTTTGACAGGGCCTTTTGTGAAGCATGGTATGAAAAAAATCTTTGGTTGGAATATAGCGTGGAAAAGAATGTAGTCTATTGCTTTTATTGTTTTCCTTTTAGACAAGATCCGGTGGATGAAAAATTTGGTCATACTACCTTCACCAAAGATGGCTACAGTACTTGGAAGAATGCATACAAGGCATTTCCTCTTCATGTTGGTGGCCCCAGGAGTATCCACAATCAATCAAGGACAGCATATGAAGATTTTAAAAATCAAAGCTCAAGTCTGAAGCGTAAGGTTACAGTCTATAACAAAGAATCATTAATCAAGTACGAGACCCGTTTGGAAACATCTTTGGGGATTGTAAGTTTTCTTGCATTGCAAGGTGAACCATTTCGTGGACACAATGAATCTGCCCTTTCCTTAAATAAAGGTAATTTTCTAGAGATGCTTGATTGGTACAAAGCAAGAAAGGAGGAAGTGAGAATTGCGTTTGATGAGCTATGCCCAGGAAATGCACAAATGATTTCTTCAACAATTCAAAAAGCACTTGCCAAAAGTTGTGCAGATGGGGTCCGAAGAGCAATAAAACAAGAGATGGGGGATAATCTTTTTTCGGTTCTTATTGATGAATCTCGTGATATATCAGTAAAAGAACAAATGGCCTTGGTTGTGAGGTAAGCCATTGGTTACTTTATTATGGGTTCCATCTTTTGCCTGGTAATCGCCTTTTTTTCTAATTAACTAATTGTATTATTTCTTCTATGCCTTACAGGTATATGAGCAAGGGAGAAGTTATTGAAAGATTTTTGGGTATCAAGCATGTCAAGGAGACAACAACAGAAGCACTAAAGAAAGCATTGGTTGAGGTTCTTGGTAAGAATGGGCTACTTATTGCAAATTTACGAGGGCAAGGGTATGATGGAGCATCTAATATGAGGGGAGAATTCAATAGTGTTCAAAAACTTGTCCGAGATGAAAACCCATATGCTTTCTATATGCATTGTTTCGCCCACCGATTGCAGCTAGTAGTTGTTGCTGTCTCAAGATGTTGTTCTTCCATTGAGGATTTCTTTGAATATGTGGCCTTGATTGTGAACGCCGCTGGTTCGTCTTGCAAGAGGAAGGATATATTGCTTGATAAGCAACGCATAAATCTGTTGGCTAAGTTAGAGAGTGGAGAAATTTTCTCAGGAAGAGGGAAAAACCAAGAAACATCATTGGCTAGACCAGGAGATACAAGATGGGGCTCTCATTATAAAACACTAGTTCGTATAGAATCGATGTGGGATGCAGTTATACAAGTGTTAGCTATTGTGCATGAGGATGAGCGTAATCCATCTAGGGCAGGAGGTTTGGTGCAGATAATGGAGTCTTTTAGCTTTGTGTTCATCATGAAGTTGATGTTGCAAATCCTTCGCATTACAAATCAGTTGTCACTTCTCCTCCAACGGAAGGATCAGAATATTGTTCAAGCCATGTCTTTGGTTACAGATGTGAGGTCTTCCTTGGCCAACTTGAGGAACCATGGTTGGGAACCACTCTTTGAAGATGTCAAGATCTTTTGTAATGTTAATGATATTCCGGTTCCAAATATGGATGAAGCTGTACCGAGATTCGGCCGATCAAGAAAAGGAGGGAGAAATAATGTTACTCAAGAACATTTTTTTCGTGTTGATACCTTCTATGCAGCGATAGATGCTATCACCACAGAGCTGGATCATCGCTTTAATGACATGGCTTCAGAACTGCTATGTGGATTTGCTTGTCTTGACCCAAGAGACTCATTTTCCAAGTTTGATTTGGACAAAGTTGCTAAGCTTACAGACATCTATGATGCAGATTTCTCCAATGATGACCGTAAGCGTATGAAAACCGAGCTCCAGTTGTTCATCAACCACATGAGAAGACATGATGACTTTAGAGTTTGTTATGATCTTGCAAGCCTAGCCAAGAAAATGTTTGAACTTGAAAGAAATATTATGTTCCCTCTGGTTTATCGCCTTATTGAGTTGGGGTTGCTTCTACCGGTGGCAACGGCATCGGTTGAAAGGGCCTTCTCAGCAATGAAGATCATCAAGACTGATTTGCGCAGCAAGATGTCCAATGGTTGGCTTGATGACTTAATGGTGTGCTACATCGAGAGAGAGATATTTAAAGGAATTGATCTTGCTGAAATTAAGAAAGAATTTCAACATGAAGGTAGAAGAATGCCATTGCTACGTTCTACTTAATGAGAGTAAATCTTCATTATGGGTATGTATTCTTTCTAACTATCTTCACTTGCATAATGTTGTTTCTATCATTATATCCTACTAGTTACTAATTCATGATTTATCTCTGGTGTTTATGTTTTATAGGTCATTTTTATGCCGGTCTAGGTAATATAAATGGTTTTTTTGGCACTCAATCATCCATGTAATCTTCATCAGCTGAGGTATTTAGAGTGCCAATAGTTAAGTTTTGATTTCGGTTTTATTTGTTGAATACCAAGTAATATTTATCGAGTATTCTAGTGAGCACTTCCATAGTTGAATTATACATGGTTTTTTTTGTTCATACACTCCGCCACACCTAGAAATTATTCCTGCGTTCGCCACTGCTCGTCAGACAGTGCACGGCGCCCCATCCCTACGTCCTAGCTTGCGCACAAGCCATCAGGCCAACTCCATCGCACAACCCTATCTTGTCCGGCCTTGTCCGTTTAGGGTAAAAGGGACAAAAGTGGCGGTCCAGCGCGCGGGAGAAAACGGACTTTTGTCCGTTTTATGTCCACTTTTGACTCATCCGTGGCCCAAGTTTGCGCCGCTTTTGAGGTGAAACGGACACCACGCGGACGCACGGGTCGTCTGCGCATGTCCTCCCCTGGCCCGCCCGTCGGTGGCACAAGGCGGGCCTTTTTCAATCCGGCCCCCTCCCTCCCTCCGGCCGCACCCCCTCCACTCTTCCCCTCGCCGCCGCCGCCGCTGCCATTGCAGGCGTGCAGTTCGGACGCGAGCTCGCGCAGCCCCTTCCCGTCGGCGCCGACCTACCCAACTATGGCCACCTGGTTTGCGCACCCGCCGGTCGGTTTTAGGGCGGATCCGGTCGGTCTTGAGCTCGGCAAGCTGTGGGAGGCTGTAAATGCACTTTTAGCTAGCATAGAGGCTGTAAATGAGACAAGTGCAATTGTTGCTGGATTAGAGGCTAGACACGAGACTAGGTCTGAGGAAGCAACATCTACTTCTGGCTTGAAGAAGAAAGGAGGATACCAAATTGAGCCTCCTCCACAGATCAACAATGAGTGCATCGGGAATGCCCTAACCCAACTCAAGAGGGCAGTTATGCAAGTTGGCTATTTTCTAAAATGTATTCTTATTATTTTTATTTTTCTTTGGCCTTGCTTTACTAGTCAAAATGTGATGATGTATTGTCATGTATCAAAAATGAAAAAAAAAAGTTAAAGAGTTGCAAAGAAAAATGCATGCGGACAGGATGCGGCCGGTATGCGTCCGCGCGCTGAGCGCACGGCCACCGCATCCCAGGACACCCGGACACGACTCCAAATCCCTATCCAAACGGACAGAATCCGGCAAAACAGACGTCCATTTGGGATCGCACGGTGGAGTTGGCCTCGTGCACAGCCCAGTCGATCGTTGTCCGAAAATCGTTCGTACATCGAGCACGACGCAGAGCGGCAACATCCTCGGCACGCCCACCACCTCTAGTACTGTAGCCATGCTACTCCAGCGCTGACCCAACCCCTTTTCTCTTGCCCATCTCTCAAACTTTATAGCCATGTGTACCGTAGCCATGCACACCCCTCCGCCTTCGCGGTCGCCGTCCTCCCCTTGCTCTTCGTGGCGCGCACCTAGACGCGGCCCGCCGGCGCCTCCTTCCTCTTCAGCCTGCCGAACTCCCTCTTGGGCGCCGGACGTGCTTCGCCACCGCCGGCCTTGCTGCTTGAGGGCCGCCAGGCGGACTTCTTGTTGACCGTCGGTTGACGTGATCCGCCACTCGACATGTCGCAAGGGGGTTGTTTTGTGTGGAGGTCTACACGGGGTCTTTGCCTCCGTCCTATAATAATATAAAAACATGTTCTA
Organism: Triticum aestivum; assembly: GCF_018294505.1. Classification (NCBI taxonomy): domain Eukaryota; kingdom Viridiplantae; phylum Streptophyta; class Magnoliopsida; order Poales; family Poaceae; genus Triticum; species Triticum aestivum. The sequence goes on along the minus strand of NC_057800.1, from coordinate 657,563,081 downwards.
CACTAGACTAGTGTAAAAACGTTTTATATTATACTAGAACGGATGAAGTATTTGGTGTCGATCTACAGGTATATATAAAGGAGGCAAACCCTAGAATATAGAGCGTCTGGTTGCCCAAGAAAATCGCACGCCCCAATGGCAGTAAATAAGAGTTGAGTAATGCTATACATACAAAAAGTTACATGAGTTTTACAAACACATGAGTTTTGATTGAAGATTAATGGGGAGGAGAGGCCCATCCTCTTGAAAATCAGGGGGATTGGTTAGTTAGAAGGAAAAAATCCTAGTGAGCGTGTAATTACGTGTAACTCTTTGTGTGTCTAACTTATAAAAAGTCGTGTTTTTTTGTGAGTGAGTGAAAATTCGTTTCCTAACCACTGCACGGTTTGGTCATGCAAACCAAATCCTGTATTCGAGGGGAATAATTTGGTACGTACTTCATGTTTTTTTCCAACAATTATCCTATCAATTTGATTGTTTCTTTTTGAGATTGGCCTTTCAACACCGCTATCAGGCTATGTGAACGGTAAAAGCGAGAGTAGTAAGAGCATCTCCAACTGTTGCCCTCCCCCTCCCAAGAGGCATAAAAATCACCGCCTGGAGGCGAGCGGCGCTAAAATCAGCTCTGGGGCGATTGGATTTCCAGTCACGGTAACCCCCAAGCATCGATATCGGTCCATTTTTTATGCAAATGTGATTGCTTTTCGGCTCATTTGCATCAACAAACCGGCCCTATATGAACGCAAGTTGGCTCATATTCGTCGTGGTTCGGCGCAAATACTATAAAAGTAAATTTTTAATCATATAGTTCATCACAGAAAATCAATAGAAATCAAATAGTTAAACAAATAATTCAACAACAAATAGTTCAATACAAATTATATAGTTCAACAACAAAAACTCATATTTCATCACAGGTCGAGTTAGGCGTTGCCCTTGAGCCTCCATAGGTGCTCCACCAGATCCTGCTGCAGTTGTTGATGCACCTGTGGGTCTCGGATCTCCTGACACATAATGAGGAAGGCAGTCCAGGTTTCCGGTAGCTGATGATCAACTTGTGCAAGAGGACCCTGCCTGTAATATGGTTCAATGTCAAACACTGGCTCTTCCTACTCGCTCTCAATGATCGTGTTGTGCAAGATGGCGCAGCAAGTCATGATCTCCCACATTTGATCTTTCGACCAGGTCTGAGCAGGGTACCGGACAACAACAAATCGGGATTGGAGCACACCAAATGCCCCCCTCGACATCCTTCCTGCAAGCCTCTTGAACCTTCGCAAAGTGGGACTTCTTGCCTCCTGGCACAACGTTTGAGATAGTCTTCACAAATGTAGACCATCTTGGATAGATGCCATCAGCTAGGTAGTACTCCTTGTTGTAGTGCCGCCCATTGACCTTGAAGTTCACCGGCGGAGAATGACCTTCAACAAGCTTGGCAAAGACAGGGAGCACTGCAGCACGTTGATGTCATTGTGAGTTCCTGGCATACCAAACAAGGAGTGCCAAATCCAGAGGTCCTGTGTGGCCACTATACCTGGCCATGGGAAACCCGGCCCGGTCGGCCCGTAATGACCCGGCCCGAAATTTTCGGGCCGGGCCGGGCCTGGGCCTAGAAATGCAGCCCAAACAACAAGTCGGGCCGGGCCTGGGCTTCAATATTGGCTCGAAATTAGGCCCGGCCCGGCCCGAGCATCTCTGCAGCGACTAGCGAGGGAGGAGGTAAGGCCGATGCCCGATGGGAAACAACAGCAGCCCAAGAGCGGCCCACTCGTCATTGGCTGCCCTAACTCCCACCTCCCACGCCCCCATCTCGATCCCCTCCTGGCCTCCTCCAACTCCCAGCCTCTCCTCCTCACTCGAGCGGCATGGCGGCACCGACGTAGAACCCTAGCCTAGCTTGCCCTGCCATTCGCAGCCCTTCGTCCTCGCCCGCGGCGGCCCCGCTCCGTCCTCGACCGCAGCCGCGCAGCTCCATCCCCTACCGCGGCCGCGCCGCTCCGTCCCCGACCGCAGCCGCGCAGCTCCATCCCCTACCACGGCCGCGCCGCTCCATCCCCGACCGCAGCCGTGCCACTCCATCCCCGACCGCGGCAGCGCCGCTCCGTCCCCGACCGCTGCCGCCCCGCTCGGTCTCCGACGAGCTTCCTCGCCGCCGGCTACAGGCCACACCAACGATCTTCCTCGCCGCCGGCTACAGCCTGCAACTCCAAGCCTCCAAGGTTATTTTTTTGTAGTTGAAAATCTCCAAAGATGTACTGATATGGTGCTGTTAGGATGATATGGTGCTGTTAGGATGGATATGGTGCTGTTAGGATGGACTGGAGTATGGGGTGATGGTTATATGGTGCTGTTGAAAATTGCAAACATGCAGTTCAGATGGCTATACTATATTTATCTTGTGTCCACGCTTATATACTAATGCTTGTGCTGTTTGCATGTGATGCGGTAGTAATATGTTGTTGTATGTATATGTTGCGGTTTGATCATGATGAATTCAAGAGAATTAGAAGGACCGGAGGGTGATGAACTAGAGTACCATCCTGAAGAATTAGAAGGGCAGGACGGACCAATGGAATTGTTTATTGTACCTGCCGATCCTCCTCGAACTCGGCAGAAACATGCAAGAGCAACTGGAAAACAACCAACATCTGATGTTCATGGAGATGGAGAAAGTGTACCAACAACACAACATGCAGAACCTACTGCCAAAGGGGTACAGCCACAGCCGCAACCTACTACTTCCAAACTGAAGTCAAAGGTATGGCTTGACTTCACCAAGATCTCGAAAGATGGTGATGAGATGACTATAGCTCAACGCAACCATTGCGACTCTAAACTGTCGGCTAAATCGACAAATGGCACATCTCATCTCCTTAGACACATTGAAAGTAAGCATAAGGTTGAACAAGCGACAATGAATAATTTTTCTTGAAATCTGAAACAAATGATGACGGAACAACTGCATTAAAAAATGGTAGATTTGATGCTCAAGTTGCTAGAAATTCGGTCTCTATTTATCTTGTATCCGGTGCTCATCCATTTACAACAGTTGAAGAAGATGGATTTAGAACAATGATGTCTGCTTGTTGTCCACAATTCAAGTCTATTGGTCGGCACACAATAAAAAGAGAGATAATGGCAATGTTTCTTAGCCAGAAAAAGGAATTGATGGAAATTATTCTAGCTGCCCCTGGTAGAGTTAGTTTCACATCCGACAATTGGAAATCTGAAGTCACCAAGCATAGCTATATTTGCATTACTTGCCATTACATAGATGCTGACTGAAAACTAAACAAAAGGATTGTATGGTTCAAAAAAATTGATCCACCCTATGATGAAGCATCTATTGCCGATGAGGTCCACCTAGCTTTCCGTGAATGGAGGGTTGATAAGAAAGTGATGTGCATCACTCTGGATAATGCAGCCTATAATGATAGGATGGTGGCTTTCTTGCGTACCCACTTGTCAAAAGGTGCTTTACCTTTGTCCGGTAAATTCTTCCAAATTCATCGTTGTGCACACATACTGAACTTGGTAGTTCAAGCCGGTTTGACATTGATTGATAAGTGTGTTGACAAACTTAGAGATGGTATAATGTACCTAAAGGCTTCAAGCAATAGGCTGCATAAGTTTTATAGTACTGCTACAACTATTTTCAACCTTGAAGAAACAAAAAGGTTGAAACCTGATATGCCCATCCGTTGGAATTCAACCTACACTATGCTTGGCCGTTGTTTGTACTTTAGAGACGTGCTGCATTGGTATTCTGAGAGGGACATCATATTCAAGGTGAACTTTTGTCTATCCGAAGAAGAATGGGCCAAGGTATCTCATATGTATCAGTTCTTGGAGGTTTTCTTCGAGGTAACTACAACTTTCTCAGGAACAAAGTATCCAACAGCCAACTTGTACTTCATGAATGTCTATCTTGTTCATTCTGCTATTATACATGCCAGTGCTGGAGTAAATAGTTACATGGCTCCAATGTTGGTAGTTATGAGGGAGAAATTCATGAAATATTGGTCTGACTATAGCGTATTTCTGTCTTGTGCTGCTGTTCTTGATCCCCGCATTAAGTTCAAGTTTTTAGGATATGCCTACTCCAAGCTATATGATGGTGATGATGCCCTTCAGCGCATTAATCTTGTTAAAACTACAATGACTTCTTTATTTAATGAGTATGGTAGTGGTGTACATGTCAATGAAAACTTAGCAACAAGTGCATCATCAAGCACGTGTGGACTTGGTGCCTTTTCTGACTATGATCAGTACGTGGAAAGCACGAGCTCACATGAAGAGAGATCTGAATTGGAATTTATTTGGCTGAACCCGCGAAGAGGTTGAATGTAAATGTCAATATCTTGGATTTCTGGAGTAAGTCTGCAACTAGGTATCCGCAACTAGCAAGAATGGCACGTGACATCCTTACAGTTCCTGTGTCAAGTGTTGCTTCAGAATCCGCTTTCAGCTTGAGTAAGAAGGTTATAACCCCGAACCGAAACTCACTTAAACCAAAGACGGTTGAGGCCCTAATGTGTTTGCAAGATTGGTATCGTTGCAAACTGCAGAAAAAAGAAGGTATCTGTTGTAATCTTGTTTGTTTCACATTCTTATTTGTATGTTTTACTTCCAAATGATAATTAATCCAATCTGTTGTTGTAGATAATAAGAGAAAGGCAGAAGAAGTGATTGCTCTAGATAATGATGAAGATTCATCTTCGGATGAATAATGTAACATCTCTATTCTTTGTTCATGTCATTGTCAATTGTCAAGTTGTATATTATACTACCGCTAACTTTCTGTTCATTCCATCTTGTAGAGTTGCTGTTGCTACACTCCTAGAGCAATGAGAAGAGAAGATTCGGAGAAGGCATGCCAGCCATCTACTAGTCTTTATTTTGGTTCTGGAATGTAATGATATTCATGCACTTGTGTTTGTTGAATCTGGAACATTTAGAACTTTAGATGCTATTGTCGAAACTGGAATGTTTACATGCTGATTGTCGAATCTGAAATGTTTAGTTGCTGTCAAAACTATGATGTTCTACTATCAAAACTAGTGTTGTTTTGCTGTCAAAACTAGTGTTGTTTTGCTGCCAAAACTAGTGCCTTTTGCTACTGTTTTACTGTCAAAACTAGTGTTGTTTTGCTGCCAAAACTAGTGCCTTTTACTGCTGTTTTGCTGTCAAAACTAGTGATTTCTTCCTGTTGTTTTGCTGTCAAAACTAGTTATGTATTTCTGCTGTTTTCCTGATGTTCTGCTGCAGTTTGGATACTGCTGTATACTATCAAAGTTTAGTGTTTAATGTTGTTCTGTTGGGTCGTCGGGCCGGGCTTCGGGCTTTCGGGCTTTGCCTCGGGCCAGGCCTGGGCCTGGAAAATGTAGAAATGTGCGGGCCGGGCCGGGCTCGGGACTGTCCCATAGACGTCGGGCTTTTTTTGGCCCGGCCCGGCCCGAGATATGGCCAGGTATAGTGGCCACTGCCTCAAGTACCACACTGCAACCGCCTTTGGCGCCTTTCTATATCCCTGCCAAGAAAATGGATAGTTCTTCCATTTCCAATGCATGCAGTCGATGCTTCCAAGCATCCCAAGAATCCTTTTGCTGCATTCTGTGCTAGGATCCGATCAGTTTCTTCAACATTGGGTGATCGTAAGTATTGCGGTCCAAACACTGCCACCACTGCCCTGCAGAACTTGTAGAAACACTCAATGGTCGTGGACTCGGCCATGCGCCCATAGTCGTCGAGTGAATCACCGGGAGCTCTGTATGCAAACATCCTCATAGCTGACGTGCACTTCTGGATCGAGGTGAATCCAAGTTTGCCAGTGCAATCCTTCTTGCACTTGAAGTAGCCGTCGAACTCCTAGATGGAATTCACAATCCTGAGGAAAAGCTTTCGGCCCATCCGATAACGGCGCCGAAATACTTTGTCGCTTTGCAGTGGAGCGTCGGCGAAGTAGTCGGAGTAAAGCATGAAATAGCCTTCCAGACGATTCCGGTTCTTTGCTTTCAGCCTCCCCGGCGTCGTGCCACCTCACGCGCGGCTTTTCATTGCTCGCGAGCAGGCCAGCGAAGGCGGCGAGGACCATGAGATGTCCCTCTTCCTGGACGTCGGCATCGGCTTCCTCCTCCAGCAGCGCGGCGAGCGCCTCTTCGTCGTCTGAGTCCATCACCGGGCAGACAAATCACCTAACACCTTGCGGGCGTGGTGGGCGCATAGCGCCGCGGCCGGACCGCCGGAAAACTCGCCCGGATGGTGGTGGAGAGGCTGCCCGGCGAAACCTTCTCTCTTTTCTGGTGGGGAATGGCCTATCTAGCGGTGTCGGGGCGGTGGGCGGCGCCGGGATCGGCAGGATGGTGGCCGAGCTTGCGGGGGTAGGGGGAGAATCTGGGTTGTTGCCTTAAGTTTTCGCCTGACAGTGTGATCCAGGCTTGTTTTCCCCTTTCGCCAAAGCCCCCGAGCGCCCCCAGTGCGCTGGGTTCGGCCTGCGATCGCCGGACCCAAAAACGGGCCGAGCCGGCGTATTTCGGTGTTTTGGGGCCGCGACTGCGCGGGAGGGGGGGGGGGGGTGTGGGGGGTTCGGCACCGGCACGAAAAAAATACGCCATGTGGGCCTGTTGAGGGCTCGGCTGGAGATGCTCTAAATTGTCAGACGCGAGGTGTTGCAGTAGAGCGCTGCCGTCCTGTGCCATCACTGTTTAATAATTTTTCTTCGCTTTACATCTGAAAATAAATGAGTTTCGCTCTTTGTTTGAGCTCATATATATCATCAGGTTGTAGAGGCATGCCACGAACATCCGTTCGGGAACTTTTTTTTTAATGTGAGACGGAGGATATGAAACAAAAGTTTACAGAAGTTGCATGGAAAAGTGAGAGAGAGAAAGCTTTTTGGGGAGTTTCTAGGGAGCGTCTATCTCACGGGTGCCTGAATTTTTTTGTGGTTTCAGTCACTTTGTTTTTGTGTCGTACGATTTGCTTCCAACGGCAGCACCAACCTGTTTTTTTCAGACAAAACCTGTTTGTTATTGCTGTTTCGATTGATTTTCACCGATCTAGTCTTTTTTTAGGGGTTCACCAATCTAGTCTAGCAAAGCAAAAGCCCAAAGGGAGAGAAGCTAGCCAGGCCGGTTGCTTGATGGGCTACAGATCCAATAAGCTGGTAAGAAAAGTCACATCCATAATCTCTACTATTAAAAGAGAATAGAAACCAGTTTTCCCTCTCGTTAGGGTTTGTGTTCCTCCCGGGGCGACTCCACATCGCCGCCGTCGAGATCGTCTTCCCCTACCCCTGTTCTGTCTTCCGCCTCCCGTGCGCTGGTGCGGGAGGGGCTGGGACGGCGGGGGATTAGGGATCCATAAGGAAGGTCCGATCGGTTTCATCGGACTAGGGTTCAAGATGTCATCCAACAAGGCCTCGGGGTCTGCTACGGTGGATCAAGCAAGGACGGAGGATGTAGACAGGCTGATGCAAGAGTTGGGACTGAAAGAGGAGGATCTGGACGATGTTGTCTTTGATGAAAAGGAGGTTCCGCCAGAAGCTGCACGATGGGTCGCTCTGATTAGGGTTCACTCCAGCAAAACATATAGCCAGTTTTGTTTTTTCAAGAATATGCGAGCGGCGTGGGATCTAGCGCAGGAAGTAAAATTCAAGCCTTTGGAGGACAATCTCTACACCGCCCAATTCTCGTGCTTGGGAGATTGGGAGAGAGTCACTCAAGACGGCCCCTGGCACTTTAGAGGCGATGCGGTGATCATCAAGCCATATGATGGGCTGGTTAAACCCACCACCGTCAAGCTTGATAGCATTGAAATCTGGGCTCAAATCCACGATGTGCCAGATCTGTATGCACATCTAGTGCCGGCACTTGCGGGCAAGATTGGAGAAGTACTTTTTGCTGAACCCCCTTCACAGGACTTTGCAGGAAACTTTTACCGAGTTTGGGTGAGAATCGACGTGATGAAACCACTGAAGAATGCAGTATCAATGATACGCGACGGAAAGCGCCAGATTTATCAGGTTAAGTATGAGAAACTGCCCGATTGGTGTGCGGTGTGTGGCTTGCTGGGGCACCTTTTCAAGGAACATGGTTCTGGGATTCACCCACCGTCAGCGTTGATCTTCAAGGACCTGCGTGCAACATGGACAATGAGGACCGGGCGCGGACCTGGGAACGGGCGTGGCCGCAGAGGAGGACGCAGAGGAGGGCGTGGCACAGGTCGTGGAAGGGAAACACCAGAGAGTTCACGCTATGAAGGCAATGAGGATGACTTGGGATATGGAGAGGATCTTGACGCTGATATGCAAGACGCTGAGAACAACAGGAAGAGAGTGTCCGAGCTAGCTGCTAGAACGAGGTTACCAGCACCAGAATCAGTTGGCAGTGAGCGGACGGGGCCTTTGGCTCTACCTTCCTCAAAAGTGCCTCCAAGCCCGAGTGGCAAACAGGATCCGAAGAGGGTAAAGATGATTCAGGAGACAGAGAAGAATGCCTTGGCAAAAAACAGTGTCCAAGGGAAAGGAGACCTAAAGTTGGCGGGCCCGAACGACGGGCGCCGCCGAGGCCAATGAGTGCTTTCTGCTGGAACTGTCGCGGTGCGGGCAAAGCCGCGACAGTCCAAGAACTTCGCGTTTTCGCGAAGAAATTTGTCCCTACCCTACTATGCATAGTTGAAACACAAATAGAGGGGTCTAGGGTAGAAGCATTGACAAGTACTTTAGGTTTTGATAATTCTTATGTTGTTAGTAGTCAAGGTCGCAGTGGTGGTATTGGTCTTTTTTGGAATAATGCAATAAAAGTTGATATCCTTGGTTACTCTTGCTATCATTTGGATGTTTCGGTGGATGAAGGTAACAATGATATTTGGAGGTTAACATGTGTTTATGGTGAAGCTCAGACGCATTTGAGGCATCAAACTTGGACAGCTCTAAAGAACATCAGCACTTTGAGTACTCTCCCATGGTTATGCATGGGGGATTTTAACGAAGTATTACGTCTGGAAGAACATGAAGGAGTGGGGCAGCGTAGCAACGCACAAATACATGCTTTCCGAGACGCTACAGATATTTGCATGTTACTAGACTTGGGCTTTAAGGGCACTTTTTGGACCTTTGAGAAGAAAGTTACAGGGGGAAGCTATACAAGGTCCAGGCTTGATCGAGCTTTGGGTAACGCTGCGTGGACGGCGAAATTCCCTCTGGCTTCTGTCACACACCTAACAGGTTCCACGTCGGACCACTCGCCTTTGTTAATTGAGTTTGGTGGCTATGAGGAGGCGCGTATACAACGCCCTTTCAAATACGAAATGATGTGGGAATCACATGAGGGGTTCAGAGACCAGCTCACTTCCGGCTGGTGCTCGGGTCAGCCATGTTTATCAGTACAAGAGATGCGCCAGAAGTTAGATAATCTGTCAAAAGGACTAACTACATGGAGCAGGGATACTTTCGGCCGTGTTCAAAAAGAAATCAAGAAACTGAAGAGTTTACTGGAAGAACTCCGGAGCGATCCAGCAAGGACAGGGCCAAATCATGTGGAACTAAAAATCAATGAAAAGTTGATCGAGATGTATCACCGGGAGGAAATCATGTGGCGACAACAGGAAAGAGTTGAGTGGCTTTCGGCGGGTGACCGGAATACAAGATTTTTTTCATCTACGAGCCAGTATACGCAGGAAGAAAAACATGATAAAGGCTCTCCAGAACTCGCTTGGAGCGGTGATAGCTGATCCTGCTGAGTTAAGGGCAATGTCTAATGATTTTTATCAAACCTTATACTCATCTGAGGGGGTACATGATATGGGGGCTGTTTTGCAGCACGTGCCACGGAAGGTGACTGATGAGATGAATACAGCTTTGTGCGCCCCTTACACTAAAGATGAAGTGAAGAGTGCATTGTTCCAGATGTTCCCAACGAAAGCACCGGGCCCTGACGGCTTTCCAGCTCATTTTTATGAGCGTCATTGGGATATATGTGGGAACGAAGTCACGGACATCGTTCTAAGGATCGTACGAGGGGAAGAAAGCCCGGAGTGCATCAATGACACTGTGTTGGTGTTAATCCCAAAGGTAACAAGCCCAACGGTATTATCCCAATTCCGGCCAATAAGTCTTTGCAACGTCTTATACAAGATAGCCTCAAAGGTAATAGCAAACAGGTTGAAAATTATATTACCTGATATAATCTCAGAGGAACAGTCGGCTTTCGTCCCGGGAAGATTGATAACTGACAACATCATAAGTGCCTATGAGTGTCTGCATTTCATGAAGAGGTCCAGGTCAAGAGCAAATTCCTTCTGTGCTTTAAAACTCGATATGATGAAGGCCTATGACAGGTTGGAATGGGCATATTTGAGAGCCATCATGGAGAAGCTTGGCTTTACAGGGCAATGGATAAATATTGTAATGAGCATGGTTTCTTCGGTAAGTTTCTCGGTGCTTTTCAATGGGGAGAAACTAGAATCATTTATACCAACAAGAGGTATTCGGCAGGGAGACCCTATCTCCCCTTACCTATTCTTGATTGCAGCAGAGGGCCTTTCGTGCCTCCTCAAATTCAGTTCTTCGTCATCATTTGTAGGCATTAAGGTGGCTCCGACGGCACCCGCTGTTAACCACCTTCTGTTTGCAGATGACAGCCTGTTGCTTTTCAAGGCGAGTGTAGAGGGGTCTGGAGTGGTGTCAAACCTACTTGGTACTTATTGCGGTGCATCAGGTCAGAGGATAAATCATGACAAGTCATCCATATGTTTCAGCAAGGGCTGTCCCGAGTCACTGAAGGAGGCGGTCAAGAACACTTTGCAAGTCCACAACGAATCATTGAGTGAAAGATATCTAGGCATGCCTACGGATGTGGGACATTCGAAGAATGGAACTTTTAAATACTTGAGAGATCGTGTATGGGAAAAGATCAAAGGATGGATGGCAAAGCTTTTATCTGCAGCAGGTAAAGAGGTATTGATCAAATTAGTTGCCCAAGCAATACCGGTCTTTTCTATGTCATGTTTCAGATTGCCAAGGGTACTTTGCGAGAGTATCACTTCCATAATTCAGCAATTTTGGTGGTGAAGCAAGCAGGGAAGAAGGAAACCAAGTTGGGTAGCGTGGGACACCATGACCCAGCCAAAACACCTTGGAGGACTGGGTTTTCGCGACTTGGAAATTTTCAACTTAGCCCTACTTGCCAGACAAGCTTGGCGGCTATTGACAGAGGAACATTCTTTGAGTGGGAAAATTTTGAAAGCAGTGTACTTTCCGAGCTGCACATTGCTAGAGGCGGATTTGGGGTCGCATCCATCTCAGATATGGAGGGCGATACTTGATGGGCGAGACATTCTAGCACAGGGTATTATCAGGAGAATAGGGAATGGCGAAACCACCAATATATGGACTCACAACTGGATTCCCCGAGATAATTTCAAGAGACCCATTACTTCTCTTGTTCAAGACCCACCTCAGATGGTTTCACAGTTAATTGATGCAACTAGCTCATCATGGAATGAGGAGCTTGTTCGGGCGACATTCACACATTTTGATGCCAGCGAGATTCTGAAGATTCCACTATGCATGCGCAGGGTACATGATTTCTGGGCATGGCACGAAGGGAGCCGTGGACTATTTTCAGTTAGGTCGGCTTATCGTATGGTTCTGCGCACAAAATATAGCCGTGAGCAGTGGCTGAACGAGGTAGGCGGGGCTTCAACACTGAATGAGGGCGAACACTGGAGCAAACTCTGGCATATAGAGGTCCCGTCGAAGCTGAAAAACTTTCTACGGCGGCTCGTGAGACGATCCATGCCGACCGGGCAACTGTTGAAACACAGGAATATGACCACCGAAGACAACTACCACCTTTGGCGGAGCGACAGATACATGGAAGCATGCCCTTTTATCGTGCCCTATGTCTGCTGGAGTTTGGGCACTAGCGCCGGAGTCTCTGGTCATGCACCTGGTTGACAGGCAAGAGGATGGCTCCAGGGAATGGCTCTTTGCACTTCATGATACTCTGGACAGTGAGGCGTTCGTGCGGCTAACTGTCACTCTTTGGGCCATATGGGGAGCAAGGAGGAAAGCAATATACGAGGACATTTATAAATCCCCTCATAATATCGATGGTTTTATCACAAGCTACCTTTCAGAACTCGGGGCTATTAAACCAGCTGTTCGTCAGCAGACAGGCCCACCAATCCCAAGACCAAACAGATGGCAGGCTCCGGAGGAAGGAAGTATGAAGATAAATGTTGACGCGGCAGTCTCGAACCATGCCAGACATGGAGCTGTAGGGGCGATATGCAGAAGCGCGGACGGAGCCTTCTTAGGAGCATCGGTGTTGGTGTTTAAACATATCACAGATCCAACTACGCTCGAAGCGATGGCGGTAAGGGAAGCCTTGGCACTAGCAGATGATCTTTACCAGAGGCGGGTACATGTGGCCTCTGATTGTAAAGTGGTGGTAGAAGACCTGAAGAGGAAGAATTCATCATCCTATGGCGCTATCCTTCATGAGATCATAAGTCATTCTTTTGAATTTGATTTTTGTAAGTTTAGTCATGAATTTAGGAGCTCGAATGTCGAAACTCACAACGTAGCGAAGTTTGCTTTATCTCTCGGTATGGGTCGCCATGTGTGGTTGGGACACCCGGGAGATCTTCCATTCGTCCCTGTAAACATTGTGACGATTTAATAAAGGCTTCGCGAGGTTGTCTCAAAAAAAAAACTATTAAAAGACAATCAACCGTGCTCCCCACCCACATCAAAGCGCTTCTTCTGCACGGTAAAAACAAAAAACAAAACAACCGCGACCAATATGACCTTCCCTCTCTACTCGCCATGACCATCACGCACGAGGCCACGATCTCCCCTTCCCTCTCCCAAACCACCCGCCGCAAGGGCATTTGGAGCACTTGCGTCGTCCGCCCCTCCCTCCGTTCACCCTTCAATCCTCCTGTCTGCCGCGCCCCCACATGGTCCTCATCGCCACCGCTGACCCCTCCCTCTCCCTTGTCCCCGCCTCCCCGCCTCCATTGACAGCTCCCATGGTGAAGACGTCTGCGTGCACCCGCCTGCAAGGCTTCTTCTTCCCGACTTCAGCTATGCGCGTACCGTCTCCTCCTTTGCTCCAAGCTTGGCGCCATGTGTCTGTTTCAGCACACGTACACCCTGTAGCCGGTGCTGGGAGAAGCCCCAAGACTTGGTCGACTGCGGCGGCCGCAGATATAGGCCCGCGCCGTCGCCACCGGGTTGAGATTGGATGGCGTTGGGCAGAAGACTGGCAGACATACAAGATTTATACGAGGTAAGATGTCGTTTAGTTTTTCACACAACAATTTTTTTGGTCCATACTATGACTATAACTGCTTCTTTTGGGATGCTTGGAAAATCCGAACATGTGTAGGATGACCATGCTGCAGAGGACGATGACAGGAGAAGCTGAAGAAGGAACGTTTGTGCTATTCTTCTTAGCAACGTGAGCTCTTGCCCTTTTGATTCGTAGAATGCTGAACTGACCACATGATACATCGCTGCTTTAATTCATAGATTGTTGACTTTCCAACACAGGTTTTCACCATGAGCCCATGATGGTTCATAGGTTGCTGAATTCTGTAACCCATATACCTGTATAAATTGTACAGCAAAAGCGAAATGTGGGCAATTCCAAATTTGTTTGAGGTTCCAAAGGCACTTAAGAGTTAACACACTATAAGCCTACCAATATTGGGAGTGTCTATGGCCTATTCGGATTTAAGCCCGAGCCTGCAATGCCGAAAAATTGGCGTTGACCAGATATGTGGGCGTATTCTTGGATCAAGGCTAATTACTTGACGTGCTGATGCTAGCACAACTTTCCTGTGCAATTTCACGTCAATTGCTGGCGAGACGAGGGAGGGTGAAGTGTTCACTTATTTTTTGACATGCCCCCGATTTGGCATGGCCAGCTCGGGCATAATCCAAATGGGATCTATATGTTTGTGTGCTTTTAACCCACACACTGTTTGCAACAAATAAAATCCCGGAGAGAATCTGTTTATTTGTGTGCAAATTGAACTTATCAATCTAATGCTGTGAAATCGGTTGCTGCTTTCTGTAAAAGAACGTAACGGCCTCAAGCAAACTATTGTTTCTCGTGTGTGTGTGTGTGTGTGTGTGTGTGTGTGTGTGTGTGTGCGCGTGTGTGCGCGCGCGCGCGTGTGTGTGTTTGTGTGTTCACGCTCGCGCGTGCTTGTGTGCGTGTGTACACTGACCACAGATATGATGATGGAGAACCCACTGATAATGCATAAGCGGCTGCAAATGGTGCACTGGGGTTTGTGGAATTCCAGGGGTATCACTGTCGCTACAATTTCTTTTACGATTTCCTTTGTTTTTGCACTCAAGCTGGGAAATAAAAAGGAGGTTTAGCTTAAGGATTATAAATATGAGGGGTTTGTCCTAATACAAGCATTTTGATAAGGTTTTCTTTATTGAAGATGAGATGTTGCTAATTTGTAGGGGTGTAAAGTATGGTAGCAGGGCACTTGAGCATGAACCCTATTGTTGTAGAGTAGGAACCGGGTCTACCTTCAAAGAATAGAACCATTTCAGCCGCATCCTACTTTGCATTGTTAGCTAATTCCAACTCTTTATCCTTCCTGAGTGGGTTATTGGATTGGGAGCTGCGAGTGCTTTTTTTGGTGTCATATACCAAATCTTATTTTGAGTTCATCAGTTCAGTCCAATCTTGCAGAACAGAAACAGGCAAAGTACATATACATATTGCATTTGATTGACTTTGTATGATGTTTCCAGGAACCACGCTGCACTTTATGTAGTTATTTGAACAGAAGCAACTGAAGAAACATGAGTTTATCTTTCAAAAGAGGTATTCGTAATTTTAGAGGGTTGTGGTATATGAACCATTGCTGCATAAGGGGAAGAGTCGGTAAGGATCTGCGGTTGTTTAATTGTAGAATTTTATTGATGTAGGTACTTATTTTGGTTTGCAAGATTCTATATTGTTACCCTTTTGCTCCCTAGAACTGTTTACTAATTATGATTTGTTTCAGTTTCATGCAGACATGTAGTGGATTGATATGGGTTCCTGACAAGCTACCTATATAGTTTATTGTTTCTGATTCAGAGAGTCTATTTCCTATGGACCTGAAACCTAAATGTTAAATCACAAAGCTCAACCTTGGCAAAAAAAGCGGCATGGCTACAAGAAAATGACATGCATCTAAAGGAAATATGCCCTAGAGGCAATAAGAAAGTTATTATTTATTTCCTTATATCATGATAAATGTTTATTATTCATGCTAGAATTGTATTAACCGGAAACATAATACATGTGTGAATACATAGACAAACAGAGTGTCACTAGTATGCCTCTACTTGACTAGCTCGTTAATCAAAGATGGTTATGTTTCCTAACCATGAACAAGGAGTTGTTATTTGATTAACGGGATCATATCATTAGGTGAATGATCTGATTGACATGACCCATTCCATTAGCTTAGCACCCGATCGTTTAGTATGTTGCTATTGCTTTCTTCATGACTTATACATGTTCCTATGACTATGAGATTATGCAACTCCCGTTTGCCAGAGTAACACTTTCTGTGCTACCAAACGTCACAACGTAAATGGATGATTATAAAGGTGCTCTACAGGTGTCTCCAAAGGTACATGTTGGGTTGGCGTATTTCGAGATTAGGATTTGTCACTCCGATTGTCGGAGAGGTATCTCTGGGCCCTCTCGGTAATACACATCACATAAGCCTTGCAAGCATTGCAACTAATGAGTTAGTTGCGAGATGATGTATTACGGAACGAGTAAAGAGACTTGCCGGTAACGAGATTGAACTAGGTATTGAGATACCGACGATCGAATCTCGGGAAAGTAACATACCGATGACAAAGGGAACAACGTATGTTGTTATGCGGTCTGACCGATAAAGATCTTCGTAGAATATGTAGGAGCCAATATGAGCATGCAGGTTCCGCTATTGGTTATTGACCGGAGACGTGTCTCGGTCATGTCTACATTGTTCTCGAACCCGTAGGGTCCGCACGCTTAAGGTTTCGATGACAGTTATATTATGAGTTTATGAGTTTTGATGTACCGAAGTTAGTTCGGAGTCCCGGATGTGATCACGGACATGATGAGGAGTCTCGAAATGGTCGAGACATAAATATTGATATATTGGACGGCTATATTCGGACACCGGAAGTGTTCCGGGTGATTTCGGAGAAAACCGGAGAGCCGGAGGGTTACCGGAACCCCCCGGGAGAAGTAATGGGCCATATGGGCCTTAGTGGAGAGAGAGAGGGGCAGCCAAAGGTGGGCCGCGCGCCTCCTCCCCCTGGTCTGAATTGGACTAGGAGAGGGGGGGCGGCGCCCCCCTTTCCCTCTCCCTCCCCACTTCTTTCCCCCTCCTAGTAGGAGTCCTACTCCTACTAGGAGGAGGACTCCTCCTTGGCGTGCCATAGAGGCCGGCCGGCCTCCTCCCCTTGATCCTTTATATACGGGGGCAGGGGGCACCCCTTGACACACAAGTTGATCCACGTGATCATATTCTTAGCCGTGTGCGGTGCCCCCTTCCACCATAGTCCTCGATAATATTGTAGCGGTGCTTAGGCGAAGCCCTGCGACGGTAGTACATCAAGATCGTCACCACGCCGTCGTGCTGACGGAACTCTTCCCCGACACTTTGCTGGATCGGAGTCCGGGGATCGTCATCGAGCTGAACGTGTGCTAGAACTCGGAGGTGCCGTAGTTTCGGTGCTTGATCGGTCGGGCCGTGGAGACGTACGACTACATCAACCATACGCTTCCGTTGTCGATCTACAAGGGTACGTAGATCACACTCTCCCCCTCTCGTTGCTATGCATCACCATGATCTTGCGTGTGCGTAGGATTTTTTTTGAAATTACTACGTTCCCCAACAGTGGCATCCGAGCCTAGGTTTTATATGTTGATGTTATATGCACGAGTAGAACACAAGTGAGTTGTGGGCGATATAAGTCATACTGCTTACCAACATGTCATACTTTGGTTCTGCGGTATTGTTGGACGAAGCGGCCCGGACCGACATTACTCGTACGCTTACGCGAGACCGGTTCTCCCGACGTGCTTTGCACATAGGTGGCTTGCGGGTGACAGTTTCTCCAACTTTAGTTGAACTGAGTGTGGCTACGCCCGGTCCTTGCGAAGGTTAAAACAACACCAACTTGACAAACTATCATTGTGGTTTTGATGCGTAGGTAAGATTGGTTCTTGATTAAGCCCGTAGCAGCCACGTAAAACTTGCAACAACAAAGTAGAGGACGTCTAACTTGTTTTTGCAGGGCATGTTGTGATGTGATATGGTCAAGACATGATGCTAAATTTTATTGTATGAGTTGATCATGTTTTGTAACCGAGTTATCGGCAACTGGCAGGAGCCATATGGTTGTCACTTTATTGTATGCAATGCAATCGCGCTGTAATGCTTTACTTTATCACTAAGCGGTAGCGATAGTCGTGGAAGCATAAGATTGGCGAGACGACAACGATGCTACGATGGAGATCAAGGTGTCGCGCCGGTGACGATGGTGATCACGACGGTGCTTCGAAGATGGAGATCACAAGCACAAGATGATGATGGCCATATCATATCACTTATATTGATTGCATGTGATGTTTATCTTTTATGCATCTTATCTTGCTTTGATTGACGGTAGCATTATAAGATGATCTCTCACTAATTATCAAGAAGTGTTCTCCCTGAGTATGTACCGTTGCGAAAGTTCTTCGTGCTGAGACACCACGTGATGATCGGGTGTGATAGGCTCTACGTTCAAATACAACGGGTGCAAAACAGTTGCACACATAGAATACTCAGGTTATACTTGACGAGCCAAGCATATACAGATATGGCCTCGGAACACGGAGACCGAAAGGTCGAGTGTGAATCATATGGTAGATATGATCAACATAGTGATATTCACCAATGAAACTACTCCATCTCACGTGATGATAGGACATGGTTTAGTTGATTTGGATCACATAATCACTTAGAGGATTAGAGGGATGTCTATCTAAGTGGGAGTTCTTTAAGTAAATTAATTGAACCTAAATTTATCATGAAACTTAGTACCTGATAGTATCTTGCTTGTTTATACTTGATTGTAGATAGATGGCTCGTACTGTTGTTCCATTGAATTTTAATGCGTTCCTTGAGAAAGCAAAGTTGAAAGATGATGGTAGCAATTACACGGACTGGGTCCGTAACTTGAGGATTATCCTCATTGCTGCACAGAAGAATTACGTCCTGGAAGCACCGCTGGGTGCCAGGCCTGCTGCTGGAGCAACACCAGATGTTATGAACGTCTGGCAGAGCAAAGCTAATGACTACTCGATAGTTCAGTGTGCCATGCTTTACGGCTTAGAATCGGGACTTCAACGATGTTTTGAACGTCATGGAGCATATGAGATGTTCCAGGAGTTGAAGTTATTATTTCAAGCAAATGCCCGGATTGAGAGATATGAAGTCTCCAATAAGTTCTATAGCTGCAAGATGGAGGAGAACAGTTCTGTCAGTGAGCATATACTCAAAATGTCTGGGTATAATAATCACTTGATTCAATTGGGAGTTAATCTTCCAGATGATTGCGTCATTGACAGAATTCTCCAATCACTGCCACCAAGCTACAAGAGCTTCGTGATGAACTATAATATGCAAGGGATGAATAAGACTATTCCCGAGGTCTTCGCAATGCTGAAAGTTGCGGAGGTAGAAATCAAGAAGGAGCATCAAGTGTTGATGGTCAACAAGACCACTAGTTTCAAGAAAAAGGGCAAAGGGAAGAAGAAGGGGAACTTCAAAAAGAATAGCAAGCAAGTTGCTACTCAAGAGAAGAAACCCAAACTTGGACCTAAGCCTGAAACCGAGTGCTTCTACTGCAAGCAGACTGGTCACTGGAAGCGGAACTGCCCCAAGTATTTGGCGGATAAGAAGGATGGCAAGGTGAACAAAGGTATATGTGATATACATGTTATTGATGTGTACCATACTAATGCTCGCAGTAGCACCTGGGTATTTGATACTGGTTCTGTTGCTAATATTTGCAACTCGAAACAGGGACTACGGATTAAGCGAAGATTGGCTAAGGACGAGGTGACGATGCGCGTGGGAAACGGTTCCAAAGTCGATGTGATCTCAGTCGGCACGCTACCTCTACATCTACCTTCAGGATTAATATTAGACCTAAATAATTGTTATTTGGTGCCAGCGTTAAGCATGAACATTATATCTGGATCTTGTTTGATGCGAGACGGTTATTCATTTAAATCTGAGAATAATGGTTGTTCTATTTATATGAGCAATATCTTTTATGGTCATGCACCCTTAAAGAGTGGTCTATTTTTGTTGAATCTTGATAGTAGTCACACACATATTCATAGTGTTGAAGCCAAAAGATACAGAGTTGATAATGATAGTGCAACTTATTTGTGGCACTGCCGTTTAGGTCATATCGGTGTAAAGCGCATGAAGAAACTCCATACTGATGGACTTTTGGAACCACTTGATTATGAATCACTTGGTACTTGCGAACCGTGACTCATGGGCAAGATGACTAAAACACCGTTCTCCGGTACTATGGAGAGAGCAACAAATCTGTTGGAAATCATACATACAGATGTATGTGGTCCGATGAATATTGCGGCTCGTGGCGGATATCGTTATTTTCTCACCTTCACAGATGACTTAAGCAGATATGGGTATATCTACTTAATGAAACATAAGTCTGAAACGTTTGAAAAGTTCAAAGAATTTCAGAGTGAAGTTGAAAATCATCGTAACAAGAAAATAAAGTTTCTACGATCTGATCGTGGAGGAGAATATTTGAGTTACGAGTTTGGTGTACATTTGAAAAATTGTGGAATAGTTTCGCAACTCATGCCACCCGGAACACCACAGTGTAATGGTGTGTCCGAACGTTGTAATCGTACTTTACTAGATATGGTGCGACCTATGATGTCTTTTACTGATTTACCGCTATCGTTTTGGGGTTATGCTTTGGAGACGGCCGCATTCACGTTAAATAGGGCACCATCAAAATCCGTTGAGACGACGCCTTATGAACTATGGTTTAGCAAGAAACCAAAGTTGTCGTTTCTGAAAGTTTGGGGCTGCGATGCTTATGTGAAAAAGATTCAACCTGATAAGCTCGAACCCAAATCGGAGAAATGTGTCTTCATAGGATATCCGAAGGAGACTATTGGATACACCTTCTATCACAGATCCGAAGGCAAGACTTTTGTTGCTAAGTTCGGAAACTTTCTGGAGAAGGAGTTTCTCTCGAAAGAAGTGAGTGGGAGGAAAGTAGAACTTGACGAGGTAACTGTACCTACTCCCTTATTGGAAAGTAGTATATCACAAAAACCTGTTTCTGTGACACCTACACCAGTTAGTGAGGAAGCTAATGATGATGATCATGAAACTTCAGAACAAGATACTACTGAACCTCGTAGATCAACCAGAGTGAGATCCACGCCAGAGTGGTACGGTAATCCTGTTCTGGAAGTCATGCTACTAGATCATGATGAACCTATGAACTATGAAGAAGCGATGGTGAGCCCAGATTCCGCAAAATGGCTTGAAGCCATGAAATCTGAGATGGGATCCATGTATGAGAACAAAGTATGGACTTTGGTTGACTTGCCCGATGATCGGCAAGCAATTGAGAATAAATGGATCTTCAGGAAGAAGACTGACGCGGACGGTAATATTACTGTCTACAAAGCTCGACTTGTTGCAAAAGGTTTTCGGCAAGTTCAAGGGATTGACTACGATGAGACCTTCTCACCCGTAGCGATGCTTAAGTCTGTCCGAATCATGTTAGCAATTGCCGCATTTTATGATTATGAAATTTGGCAGATGGATGTCAAAACTGCATTCCTGAATGGATTTCTGGGAGAAGAGTTGTATATGATGCAACAAGAAGGTTTTGTCGATCCAAAGGGAGCTAACAAAGTGTGCAAGCTCCAGCAATCCATTTATGGACTGGTGCAAGCCTCTCGGAGTTGGAATAAACGCTTTGATAGTGTGATCAAAACATTTGGTTTTATACAGACTTTTGGAGAAGCCTGTATTTACAAGAAAGTGAGTGGGATCTCTGTAGCATTTCTGATATTATATGTGGATGACATATTACTAATTGGAAATGATATAGAATTTCTGGATAGCATAAAGGGATACTTGAATAAGAGTTTTTCAATGAAAGACCTCGGTGAAGCTGCTTACATATTAGGCATTAAGATCTATAGAGATAGATCAAGACGCTTAATTGGACTTTCATAAAGCACATACCTTGACAAAATTTTGAAGAAGTTCAAAATGGATCAAGCAAAGAAAGGGTTCTTGCTTGTGTTACAAGGTGTGAAGTTGAGTAAGACTCAATGCCCGACCACTGCAGAAGATAGAGAGAAAATGAAAGATGTTCCCTATGCTTCAGCCATAGGCTCTATCATGTATGCAATGCTGTGTACCAGACCTGATGTGTGCCTTGCTAAAGTCTAGCAGGAAGGTACCAAAGTGATCCAGGAGTGGATCACTGGACAGCGGTCAAGAACATCCTGAAATACCTGAAAAGGACTAAGGATATGTTTCTCATATATGGAGGTGACAAAGAGCTCATCGTAAAAGGTTACGTTGATGCAAGCTTTGACACTGATCCGGACGATTCTAAATCGCAAACCGGATACGTGTTTACATTAAACGGTGGAGCTGTCAGTTGGTGCAGTTCTAAACAAAGCGTTGTAGCGGCACCTACATGTGAAGCGGAGTACATAGCTGCTTCGGAAGCAGCAAATGAAGGAGTCTGGATGAAGGAGTTCATATCCGATCTAGGTGTCATACCTAGTGCATCGGGTCCAATGAAAATCTTTTGTGACAATACTGGTGCAATTTCCTTGGCAAAGGAATCCAGATTTCACAAGAGAACCAAGCACATCAAGAGACGCTTCAATTCCATCCGGGATCTAGTCCAGGTGGGAGACATAGAGATTTGCAAGATACATACGGATCTGAATGTTGCAGAAACGTTGACTAAGCCTCTTCCATGAGCAAAACATGATCAGCACCAAGGCTCCATGGGTGTTAGAATCATTACTGTGTAATCTAGATTATTGACTCTAGTGCAAGTGGGAGACTGAAGGAAATATGCCCTAGAGGCAATAATAAAGTTATTATTTATTTCCTTATATCATGATAAATGTTTATTATTCATGCTAGAATTGTATTAACCGGAAACATAATACATGTATGAATACATAGACAAACAGAGTGTCACTAGTATGCCTCTACTTGACTAGCTCGTTAATCAAAGATGGTTATGTTTCCTAACCATGAACAAGGAGTTGTTATTTGATTAACGGGATCACATCATTAGGTGAATGATCTGATTGACATGACCCATTCCATTAGCTTAGCACCCGATCGTTTAGTATGTTGCTATTGCTTTCTTCATGACTTATACATGTTCCTATGACTATGAGATTATGCAACTCCCGTTTGCCGGAGGAACACTTTGTGTGCTACCAAACGTCACAGCGTAAATGGGTGATTATAAAGGTGCTCTACAGGTATCTCCAAAGGTACATGTTGGGTTGGCGTATTTCGAGATTAGGATTTGTCACTCCGATTGTCGGAGAGGTATCTCTGGGCCCTCTCGGTAATACACATCACATAAGCCTTGCAAGCATTGCAACTAATGAGTTAGTTGCGAGATGATGTATTACAGAACGAGTAAAGAGACTTGCCGGTAACAAGATTGAACTAGGTATTGAGATACCGACGATCGAATCTCGGGCAAGTAACATACCGATGACAAAGGGAACAACGTATGTTGTTACGCGGTCTGACCGATAAAGATCTTCGTAGAATATGTAGGAGCCAATATGAGCATCCAGGTTCCGCTATTGGTTATTGACCGGAGACGTGTCTCGGTCATGTCTACATTGTTCTCGAACCCGTAGGGTCCGCACGCTTAAGGTTTCGATGACAGTTATATTATGAGTTTATGAGTTTTGATGTACCGAAGTTAGTTCAGAGTCCCGGATGTGATCATGGACATGACGAGGAGTCTCGAAATGGTCGATACATAAAGATTGATATATTGGACGGCTATATTTGGACACCGGAAGTGTTCCGGGTGATTTCGGAGAAAACCGGAGAGCCAGAGGGTTACCGGAACCCCCCCGGGAGAAGTAATGGGCCATATGGGCCTTAGTGGGGAGAGAGAGGGGCAGCCAAAGTTGGGCCGCGCGCCTCCTCCCCCCTGGTCCGAATTGGACTAGGAGAGGGGGGCGGCGCCCCCCTTTCCCTCTCCCTCCCCACTTCTTTCCCCCTCCTAGTAGGAGTCCTACTCCTACTAGGAGGAGGACTCCTCCTTGGCGCGCCTTAGAGGCCGGCCGGCCTCCTTCCCTTGATCCTTTATATACGGGGGCAGGGGGCACCCCTTGACACATAAGTTGATCCACGTGATCATATTCTTAGCCGTGTGTGGTGCCCCCTTCCACCATAGTCCTCGATAATATTGTAGCGGTGCTTAGGCGAAGCCCTGCGACGGTAGTACATCAAGATGGTCACCACGCCGTCGTGCTGACGGAACTCTTCCCCGACACTTTGTTGGATCGGAGTCCGGAGATCGTCATCGAGTTGAACGTGTGCTAGAACTCAGAGGTGTCGTAGTTTCGGTACTTGATCGGTCGGGCCGTGGAGACGTACGACTACATCAACCATACGCTTCCGTTGCCGATCTACAAGGGTACGTAAATCACACTCTCCCCCTCTCGTTGCTATGCATCACCATGATCTTGCGTGTGCGTAGGATTTTTTTTGAAATTACTATGTTCCCCAACAACATCTTGTTCACTTTTGTTGTAATTTGTGTGCTAAGTTGGTTGGAGTTTTCCTATCTTGTAGTTTATGAAAGAACTTTGCATGTTGTAGCCAAGATTTTCATGATGTTTATCAAATTTGTTGTGTATATTTCTGCCTAATATAAGCACTCTATTCTCCCTGTACATCCAACTCTGCCATTTTTAATGTAGTTCTTTCCTAGATTCTCAGCTTATGGAACATGGGAAGAGGGAGTTTCTGCGATATGACATTGGGACGGTGACAACATCACGGTCATGGAGAGGAGGCTCGGGTATTGTGTAGAACTAGCAGATTGAGATGGAGGAGTGAGGTGTGGAAGGGCACAACAAGGTTGGCGGTGTTGGCTCATAGAGGAGGGGCTGGCAAGTGTAGGAGCGCCATGTGTTGGTTGGGTTGATAGTAGGATTAATAGATAGGGGAGACGTGTTAGTCAGTGGAATAAATAGTGCCACCGACTATATATATATAATGTTGCTTGGACTCCATCTGTTTTTAAGTATAAGCCCATTTTAATACGGACTACATACTAATGTATATAGAAATATTTTGGAGTGTAGATTCAATCATTTTGCTCTGTATGTACTCAGTATTGGAATCTCTAAAAGGTTCTATATTTCGCAAATAAAAGATTTTATATTTAGGAACGGAAGGAGTATTATTGTATTTGATAATCACCAATCAAAAGGGATGATTTTTTATAAGAGTTTGATTGCTAATAATTTTGGGGGAGAATTGCACTATGTCAACCTTTTTAACTGTAGTTTGACTTAGATAAACCTAATATAACATGGCAATACAAAGAAAGAAACTCAAGTGCTGTCAGGTGATTACCGAGGAAGCAAGTGTAACCCAATATTTGCACGCAACATAATCACAAGCCACATGCTACACTCATGTTGTTGAAATGCAATGATGTTTTGATCAAAGTTCTTGTATATAAGGTTGTTATTCCGTGGCAACGCACGGGCCTTCAGCTAGTCCTCTTAGTATATTAATTCGGGAGCAACTAGTTAACGAGCGCTCCTTCGGGAGCCTCACAACAATCAGCGCCACTTGGCGCACTCTCAGCCATTCGCCACGTGTCGCACTCTGGACGCTTCCTTCGAATTTTGTTTTTTTATTTTTCCGCACGCATTTTTGGCTTTTAAACGGTTTTTTCTGGGGTATTTCGACGTTTTGGTTTTCCCCCGGTCTTTCTTCGCTTTTCGATCCAAAAAAAATTCGAATTTTTTTTCGCGAAAAAACGCGTTTTTTTTCTTTCGTGAAAGTCACGGGTTTTTCTTCCGCGAGAGGCATGGTTGTGCTTTAGCGAGAGTCACGGCCGTGCCTCTCGGAAACAAAAAAAATACGCGTTTTCTGTTCTTTTTTCTTTCGCGATAGTCACAGTTTTGCTTTCGCGAGAGTCACGGCCGTGCCTCTCGGTAAGGGAAAAACAAAACGCGTTTTGTATTTTTTTTCGTTCGTGAGAGTCACGGTTTTGCTTCCGCGAGAGGCACGGTTGTGCTTACGTGAAAGTCATGGCCGTGCCTCTCTGAAAGGAAAAAAAGTACGTGTTTTCTGTTTTTTTCGCGAGAGTCATGGTTTTGCTTTCGCAAGAGGCACGATTGTGCTTTCGCGAGAGTCACGGCCGTGCCTCACGAAAACGAAAAAAAATGTGTTTTCTATTTTTTTCCTTACACGAGAATCACGGTTTTGTTTTCACGAGAGGCACGGTTGTGATTTTGCGAGAGGCACAGGCGTGCCTCTTTCGGAAAGGGAAAAAAACCGTGCTCCCGGTTCAGTTTTTTTGCCCGGTTTTTTTGTGAAAAAAAGTTCGTTAAAACCTATCAACATGGGATCTAGTTTTGAAGATCTCGACGCGAGGAATCCAATGATGAAAACGGTTCGAGATTTGGACGCACGGTTTAAGAGATAAAATGTTTTGAATAAACGGATCTACGAAAAAAGGGAAAAACTCCAAGGTTGCGACAAGTGGCGCGCTGCATATGCGCCACTTGTCGCGACCTGGGAAAGTGGAGTGCTCTTTGCAACGAGTACTCCTTAATTAGTGATTTCGTATTAATTCTGGTTGCCCTAAACAAATTAAATTTGGATTTTATCCTATCATAACGGACCGACCAAAAAAACATCTTGTGATTCAATGAAATAAACATTAATAACAATGTCTTAAGTAGATCAATTACAAAAATAAATTTTGTTTCAAGTTTGTAACACAAAGTTAAGCAATGTGCCATGATTGCATAATCAAACCACTGTCGCATGCATGGATACAAGAGAAAATCCAACGGCCAAACAAACAACTAAGAAACTGAAAAAAGGAGCTATTTGTGGTCGACATTGTCGATGACCAGACTGAAGATACGATCGAGCCTGTCAACACTCAATTAGGATGTTATTCATCTTGCACTTCGCCCAACCGTACTCAATTCATCCGGGTGGTGTAGTGTCATCATGAGGAACATTAATAATCAATATGATTCAAATAGTTCAATTCTAGAAGTGAACTTATTTTAATTTCTTAAGGCCAACTCCACCGCGCGACCCCAAACGGACGTCCGGTTTGGCCGGATTTTGTCTCTTTGGGTAGGGCGATGGGGTTATGTTCGGACCTGTCCTTGGATGTGGTGGCCGTGCGTCCAGCACGCGGCCGCATCCATTTGCCCCATCATGTCTGCCAGGGCCAAAAATGCTGATATTTTCATATCAAAACTAGTTTGCACGTCCAAATATTTGTCTGAAAATAAAAATAGTTTTACAGCCCAATTGAAATTGTCTCTAATAAAATAGTTTTACAACCAAATCGAAATTGTCTTGACTGAACATAAAATGAACCAATACATCTATTGGTTGCCAATGTGATCCCACACATGCTCAACCAAGTCATTTTGAAGATCCAAATGAGTGTGCCAATCACGCAGCTCACGGTGGAATTCGACAAACTGTTCAAATGTGGTCGGTTCTTGGTGCAGGGTGAAAGAAAGGAAGATTGGAAGCGTATGCAATCGTGCAGGGACACATGTGTGTTATATAGAGAGAACAAAGTACAATGGCGCAGGTTGTTGTGTGGCTTGACCCCTCAACCAAGTCTATACAAGATAAGGATCTCCAACTCCAACAACATGCCTAAGAGATTACAGCTCACGCATACACGTTTACACCATCGTGACATATGTCATGCTACACAACTACAACTATATCATTTAGCATCCCCCCTCAATCTAAACGTGTCAAGGTTGAGATTATTCTTGAAAGCTTGTAGTTGTCGAACCTACAATGGTTTTGTAAATCCATCTGCCACTTGATCTCCTGTTGAAATAAATCTGATCTCCAACAGTTTCCTAGCAACTCTTTCTCTGACAAAGTGAAAATCAATTTCTATGTGTTTTGTCCTTGCATGAAACACTGGATTGGCAGAGAGATACGTTGCTCCAAGATTATCACACCATAAGTGAGAGATGTGTGACCTCTTTACTTCTAGCTCATCTAGTAAAGTTTCCATCCACATTACCTCAGCTATTGCATTCGCTAGAGACTTATACTCAGCCTCAATGCTGGAACGAGAGACTGTTGCTTGTTTCTTTGCATTCCATGATATAAGATTGGACCCAAAGAAAACAGCAAAACCACCAGTAGACCTTCTGTCATCAGGACATCCTGCCCAATCTGCATCAGAAAAGGCACTTACAGTAGTTGAAGGTGACTTACATATTTTGAGTCATGTACCAGCAGTTCCTTGGATATATCTCAATATCCTTTTGACGGCTGTCCAGTGTAGAGAAGTGGGTGAGTGCAAAAATTGACAGACCTTGTTAACTGAGAAAGAAATATCTGGTCTTGTCAAGGTTAAGTATTGGAGTGCACCAACAACACTCCTATATTTAGTTCCTTCCTCTGCACTCAACAGTTCTCCTTCATGCAGCAATAGTTTTTCTTTTGTGGATAAAGGTGTACTGGAATGTTTACAGTCTTTCATACCTACTCGCTTGAGTATATCCTTGGCATATTTTTCTTGGGTCAACAGTATACCATCATGTATCTTGTTTACTTCAATGCCGAGGAAATAATGCAATTCTCCCAAGTCTTTGAGAGCAATGTCATTTTTCAAAATTTTAAGCAAAGCTGAGGTGGCTTCTTGAGAAGAGCTAGCAACAATTATATCATCTACATAAACAAGCATATAAATGATCACCTTCCCTTTCTTGAAGAAGAACAAAGAAGTGTCTCCCTTTGAAGGTCTGAACCCAAGATGTTGTAGTTTTGTGCTTAGTCTTGAGTACCAAGCTCTGGGTGCCTGTTTCAGACCATACAATGTTTTGTCTAATTTGCACACATGTTGTGGTTTGGTGGCATTCACAAAACCAGGTGGTTGCTTCATATAGACCTCTTCCTCGAGAACGCCGTGTAGGAACGCATTTTGTACATCCAATTGGAGAAGACTCCAACCTCTAGAGACAGCAATAGACAAAACAAGTCTGATAGTAGCTGCTTTAACAACAGGACTAAACATGTCCTCATAATCAATACCATAGCATTGTTTAAACCCTTTAGCAACTAATCTAGCCTTGTATCTATCTATAGTGCCATCTAAGTTTCTTTTAATTTTGTACACCCACTTGCAATCTATTATATTTCTTCCTTGTCTAGATGGAACTAAATGCCAGGTTTAATTTCTCATAAGTGCATCATATTCAACCTCCATAGCATGTTTCCAATTTTTATTGCTTAGAGCGTCTGCTAGATCTCGTGGTTCTGTAGCAGTAGCAGCAAAGTTCAAAAGTTTGAAATTCTTGTCATACCTGGCCGTGCCATCCTTTGGGACCGATGGTTTAAACACACCTCGCTGTGACCGCGTACTCGGACGCACAGGAATAGTAGCCACAGACGATCCTGGCGCTGCAGAGGATCCTGCTCCTCGTACCGGCAGATCCGTCAGGGGATCTCCCTCGGCTGCCGCGTGATCAGGCGTGGGATCGCGCGCTGGATCGGGCTGTTGTGTGGGCGACATACGCCCTGGAGACCGCAGGCCAGCACCATCAATGCATTGTGGGCCAGGCGCGGGCGATCCAGCCGAGGGGCGACAACTGGCGCTGGGGAACATGCCACAGCCGGGTGCGCCCGACCGCTCAGCAGACGCGGGCCGCATGTCGGACGTAGAGGGGCTGCCCATGGGTGGAGGAGACAGATCCTCCTGGGAGTCTGCGGGCATGATTGGGGCGCCGGATCCTGCGCCGCTGGATCTCTTGGGATCAGCAACTGCGGGCGGATCCGTCTCGTGTCTCGCGCTGGTTCCCTTTGGTGTGATATGGAGCATAAAATCACGCTGTGTAACAACATTTTCTGCATCTTTTTCCTGCCTGTTTCTGCACCATGACGATCAGGGTCAGTAGCACTATTAATCACATGATCATTAACACATTCACCCCCTTGATCACTAGGATTTAAGAGCTCCGGTGTAAGCAGGAGAATTTCGATGCGAAGACGAGTACCTGCATTAGGATGCAAATTAGAGAAGGGGAAACATGTATCATCAAAAACTACATCACGAGATATGTAAACTCGTCTAGTGGAAATATCCAAGCATTTGTAGCCTTTATGAAGGTTACTATACCCAAGGAAGGCACACTGTTTAGAACAAAATTGAAGTTTATGTGTGTTATACGGCCGAAGATTAGGCCAGCAAGCGCATCCAAAGATACGGAGAGATGAGTAGTTTGGGGTTTCACCAAATAATCTAGTGAGAGGTGTCTCAAAGTTTATGACTTTGCTTGGCATCCTATTTATGAGATAGGTAGATGCAATGAAGGCTTCATCCCAAAATTTTAAGGGCATGGAAGCTTGAGCAAGTAAAGACAAACCGACTTCAGCTATGTGACGATGTTTCCGTTCGGCCGAGCCGTTCTGTTGATGAGCGTGAGGACAGGAAACGTGGTGAGAGATACCAATTTTTGTGAAAAAGGAGTTCAACTTGACATACTCCCCTCCCCAGCCGGTTTGAAGGGCAAGGATCTTTCGATCAAACTATCTTTCAACAAGTTTTTGAAAGTCATGAAATTTTTGAAAAACTTCAGACTTGTGTTTTATGAGATAGATCCATGTAAACTTACTGAAATCATCAATGAAACTAACGTAGTATTTCTTTCTTCCTACGGTTTCAATGGCAGGACCCCAAACATCAGAGAAAATAAGTTCCAAAGGAAATTTTGATTCACTCATAGATTGAGGATAAGGCAACTGGTGACTTTTTCCTTGTTGGCAGGCGTCACATACAAGTTTATTATCATCACTACTAGCACACAGGAGTTTATTTTCACAAATGATCTTCTGAACAAGGATGGAAGATGGGTGACCAAAACGTCGGTGCCACCAATCCGAAGATGGTTTGGTGACACTTAGCACTTGCTTCTTGACGTTTGTCCCGACGTGCTTGACAGGATAGAGAACTTTCCTACCCCTGCCTCGAAGTAGAACCCTCCTCGTTTCTAGATCCTTGACAAGAAAAAACGAGGGTGAATTTCAACAAAGGTATCATTATCAAGGGCAAGTTTGCTTGCTGAGATTAGACTTTGTGTGGCCTGCGGAACATGAAGAACATTATTGAGATATAGATCACGATCTGGGGTTGAAATAGTTGTGTGACCAATGTGATCAATAGCCATACCTGACCCATTGGCCGCGTGAATTTGGTCGTTGCCGGTGTACCTCTCCCGGGCGGTGAGCTTCTCTAGATCACCGGTAATATGGTCAGTGGCACCACTGTCCATGTACCAGTTGGTGTCCACCCCATAGTGTGGTGCAGTCATGTTCGCCGAGTGCTCTTCTCCTCCCTGGTAGGCGGAGTCATAGCGCTTCTAGCACTTCCACGCTGGATGACCCACCTTGCCGCAAATCTGGCATGTCAGCTTGGTGGTGCGATTGTTGTTGTAGTTCCCACCTCCACCGCTGCCGCCACCACGATTGGGTGGCCTGGAGGAGTTGCCGCGGCCGCGATCACCGCTGCCGCCTTGCCTGCCGCGGCCGCGGTCACCACCGCCGCCGTTGTTTCTGTTGTTGGAGCACCCACGACTGACTGCGTTTGCAGACGACTGGGAGGACCCGCCACGAAGATTCATGCGGGTTTCGAAGCTTAGGAGCTACGAGTAAAACTCCGGGACCTTGACTGGCTTGACCTGATGATAACCCACAAGTATAGGGGATCGCAACAGATTTCGAGGGTAGAGTATTCAAACCAAATTTATTGATTCGACACAAGGGGAGCCAAAGAATATTCTCAAGTATTAGCAGCTGAGTTGTCAATTCAACCACACCTGGAAACTTAGTATCTGCAGCAAAGTGTTTAGTAGCAAAGTAATATGATAGTGGTGGTAGCAGCAACAAAAGTAAAGACAGCAAAAGTAATGTTTTTGGTATTTTGTAGCGATTGTAACAGTAGCAGCGGGAAAGTAAATAAGCGTAAACCAGTATATGGAAAACTCGTAGGCACCGGATCAGTGATGGATAATTATGTCGGATGCGGTTCATCATGTAACAGTCATAACATAGGGTGACACAGAACTAGCTCCAATTCATCAATGTAATGTAGGCATGTATTCCGTATATAGTCATACGTGCTTATGGAAAAGAACTTGCATGACATATTTTGTCCTACCCTCCCATGGCAGCGGGGTCCTATTGGAAACTAAGGGATATTAAGGCATCCTTTTAATAGAGAACCAGAACAAAGCATTAGCACACAGTGAATACATGAACTCCTCAAACTATGGTCATCACCGGAAGTGGTCCCGATTATTGTCACTTCGGGGTTGCCGGATCATAACACATAGTAGGTGACTATAGACTTGCAAGATAGGATCAAGAACTCACATATATTCATGAAAACATAATAGGTTCAGATCTGAAATCATGGCACTCCGGCCCTAGTGACAAGCATTAAGCATAGCAAAGTCATAGCAACATCTATCTCAGAACATAATGGATACTAGGGATCAAACCCTAACAAAACTAACTCGATTACATGATCAATCTCATCCAACCCATCACCGTCCAGCAAGCCTACGATAGAATTACTCACGCACGGCGGTGAGCATCATGAAATTGATGATGGAGGATGGTTGATGATGACGACGGCGACGAATCCCCCTCTCCGGAGCCCCGAACGGACTCCAAATCAGCCCTCTCGAGAGATTTTAGGGCTTGGCGGCGGCTCCGTATCGTAAAACGCGATGATTTCTTCTCTTTGATTTTTTTTCTCTCCGAAAGCAAATATATAGAGTTGGAGTTGGCGTCGAAGGGTTTCCAGGGGGCCCACGAGGTAGGGGGGCGCCCCCACCCTCGTGAGAAGGGTGTGGGCCCCCTGGTCTTCATCTTTGGCGAGGATTTTTTATTGTTTTTTCTAAGATGTTCCGTGGAGTTTCAGGTCATTCCGAGAATATTTGTTTTCTGCACATAAAACAACACCACGGTAATTCTGCGCAAAACAACGCCAGTCCGGGTTAGTTCCATTCAAATCATACAAGTTAGAGTCCAAAATAAGGGCAAAAGTGTTTGGAAAAGTAGATATGACGGAGACGTATCAACTCTCCCAAGCTTAAACCCTTGCTTGTCCTCAAGCAATTCAGTTGACAAACTGAAAGAAAGAAAGAAAAACTTTTACAAACTCTGTTTGCTCTTGTTGTTGTAACTATGTCAAGCCAACATTCAAGTTTTCAGCATAGATCATAACTAACCACATTTGCAATAATTTCAGGTCTCACAATTACTCACATCAATAGCATAATCAACTAGCAAGCCATAATAATAAATCTCGGATGACAACACTTTCTCAAAACAATCATAATATGATATAACAAGATGGTATCTCGCTAGCCCTTTCTGAGACCGCAAAACATAAATGCAGAGCACCTTTAAAGATCAAGGACTGACTAGACATTGTAATACATGGTAAAAGAGATCCAATCATAGTCATACCCAATATAAATTAACAGTGATGAATGTGAAAGTGTGTTATATCGACTAGAAAGGGTGAATAGGCGGTTTTTATGAAATTCTTCACTGAGGAATTTGCCGGTGAGGAAATTCCTTAGCGAAGAACTACTAGCAGCGGAATGAGTACTCAAAAGTAAACATAACAGAAGGCAAGCATAGTCATCATGATGAAATGAATACAGGCACAGAGTACAGAAGCGTAAGCGCAGGATAACACAGGATGAAGACAAACAGACTGAAGAAATTGAACTGAGGAAATTGAGAAAGTCTTCAGTCAAAGTCTTCAAACACAGATATGAACAAGCACACAACACAGTTATGAGGAAATGGAAGAGTTTAGGAAATAGAACTAGTAAGCTTGGTGAAGACAATGATTTGGTAGACCAGTTCCAACTGTTGTCTCAGTTGTACGTCTGGTTGGAGCGGCTGAGTATTTAAACTCGAGGACACACAGTCCCGGACACCCAGTCCTGAACACGCAGCTCAGGACACCCAGTCCTCACCGTATTCTCCTTGAACTAAGGTCACACAGACCTCGGCCAATCACTCATGGTAAGTCTTCAGGCGACTTCCAAACCTTCACAAACTCGGTCACTCGGTCATTCACAGTTCCTCTTGGATGCTCTAGACCATGAAGCCTAACCGTCTGGAAGAAGCATAGTATTGAAAGGTAACAAGCATCGGATCCACGTAGGATCAATCTCTTCAGTGATGCTCAATCACTTGGGGTTTGTAGGTGTTTGGGTTTTTCCTCACTTGATGATTTTCGCTCAAAGTCCTCGGAGGATGGGTTGCTCTCAAATGACAAGTGCCAGTTTCTCTCGGAGCAACCAACCAACTAGTGGTT
This sequence comes from Triticum aestivum, assembly GCF_018294505.1. Taxonomy (NCBI): domain Eukaryota; kingdom Viridiplantae; phylum Streptophyta; class Magnoliopsida; order Poales; family Poaceae; genus Triticum; species Triticum aestivum. Next base: position 657,529,345 of record NC_057800.1, on the reverse strand, counting down.
GTAGGGGGCGGCTATTTATAGCCTAGGGAGCAGCCCGACATGATAAGACATAAATGCCCTTCAATGATATGACCGTTAGGTGGATAGATATTTTGGGACAGCTGGCGCATAGCACAACAACGGTCGGAATTTTGAGTAGCAAAATCCTTAGGGCTATCATGTTCCTCACTATGTAGGCAATCCGCACTGGCGAATTCCTAACTCCTCAGTCAGGACAAATTCCTCAGAGACCAGAAGAACTTCGTCTCTGTCACTAAAGAAATTGACTGAACTGTATGAGATTTCCAATGGCTTCACTCAAAGGGATTGGTAGGTATAGGATTTTGAGTTGAGCATCACGTGGAAATTTTCCTTAGTATTTCCTCGACCCCCTTTAACAGTACGGTGTTTCCTATGACTCAAGAAAGAGAAAATGAAACTACGAAAACAAAAGTCTTCATGCTTCATGTTCCTCGAACGAATACCAAGTCTTCAAGGTCACACCAATTTCTTCACTTTCGAAGTCTTCAGAGATCCAAAGTCTTCAGTCGAAGAACTTCATTTTTAGGGGTCGACTTTCTCTATAAATATCAAGCTCCTCATAGACTTATAGACCCGTGTACACTCACAAACGCATTAGTCCCTTAACCTATAAGTCTTCAATACACCAAAATCACTAAGGGGCACTAGATGCACTTACAGAATGCAAATGATAGCCGTGCTCTCCAGCTAGTGCTTTTTAATAAGAGGGTGATGACTCAACATAAAAGTAAATGGATAGGCCCTTCGCAGAGGGAAGCAGGGATTTGTAGAGGTGCCAGAGCTCGGTTTTGAAATAGAGATAAATTGTATTTTGAGCGGTATACTTTCATTGTCAACGTAACAACTAAGAGATGGCGATATCTTCCATGCTAAACACATTATAGGTGGTTCACAAACAGAATGGTAAAGTTTATACTCCCCCTCCACCAACAAGCATCAATCCATGGCTTGCTCGAAACAAGGAGTGCCTCCAACATACATCAGGTCCCAGGGGGAGTTTTGTTTGCAATTAATTTTGATTTAGTTTGCATAAAGCATGGGACTGGGCATCCCGTTGACCAGCCATTTTCTCGTGAGTGAGGAGCGGAGTCCACTTCTCTTGAGAATAACCCGCCTAACACGGAAGATAAGGACAGCCTTTGTTGATACATGAGCTATTCGAGCATACAAAACAGAATGTTTATTTGAAGGTTTAGAGTTTGGCACATACAAATTTACTTGGAACGGCAGGTAGATACCGCATATAGGAAGGTATGGTGGACTCATCTAGAATAACTTTGGGGTTTAAAGGATTTGATGCACAAAGAGTATTCCCGCTTAGTACAAGTGAAGGCTAGCAAAAGACTGGGAAGCGACCAACTAGAGAGCGACAACAGCCATGTACATGCATTAAAATTAATGAACATTGGATGCAAGCATGAGTAGGATATAATCCACCATGAACATAAATATCGTGAAGGCTATGTTGATTTTGTTTCAACTACATGCGTGAACATGTGCCAAGTCAAGTCACTTAAACCATTCAAAGGAGGATACCAACCCATCATACCACATGATAATCATCTCAATAGCATGTTGGCACACAAGGTAAACCATTATAACTCATAGCTAATCAAGCATGGCACAAGCAACTATGATCTCTAATTGTCATTGCAAACATGTTTACTCATAATAAGCTGAATCAAGAACGAGGGACTCATCATATTTACAAAAACAAAAGAGGTCGAGTTCATACCAGCTTTTCTCATCTCAGTCAGTCCATCATATATCATCATAATTGCCTTTCACTTGCACGACCAAACTGTGTGAATAATAATAAGAGTGTACATGCCTTGGACTAAGCCGGAATCTACGAGCATTCAATAAACAGGATAAAACAAGGCAATACGGGCTCTTGGTTAAATCAACAATAATGCATATAAGAGCCACTTCAACAATTTAATTATGGTCTTCTCCTACGGACCCCCAAAGAAAAGAAAAGAAATAAAACTATTTACACGGGAAAGCTCCCAACAAGCAAAAGAAGAATGGGAAATATTTTTGGGTTTTATTTTTAATTATTACTACTACAACAGAAAAATAAACTACTACTAATTTTTTTTGTTTTTTCTTAAGGTTTAGCAAACACACAAGAAGAAAGAAGGAAAAAGAAAATAAACTTGCATGGATATTACAGTGAAAAAGTATGAGCACCGACATCTAGCAATGAGTGTGTGTGAACATAAATGTAATGTCGGTGAGAAATACGTACTTCCCCAAGCTTAGGCTTTTGGCCTAAGTTGGTCTATGGCCATGGCTAGCCTGGCGGATATCCATAATAATAGTTGTTGGGATCGTACTGTGATGAGGAAGAATAGTTGGGATCATACTGATATGCAGCGGTTATCGCCTGCTGAGCTGCAGCGTGGAGTCGAGCTGCCTCCGCTCTCCTCTCGTACTCTTCTGCCTCCTCTCTGGTAATAACATATCTTCCTTTTGTCTGTGAATCAAAGAAGGCATGAGCAGGGAGAGTAATACGGAAAACACGCCGTTTATCAAAAATTAAACGATATAAGAGAGGTGATTCAGGCCTCTCGACAAACTGGTGCGAAGTCATAGAGTCATAATCTAAATATGCAGGAGGCAACTCCATATCACCCTCACGAATGTCTATTTCAAGAAAATGAGCTAAGCAGGTTGCATAAATTCCTCCAAAGAAATCTTCATTATGTCTATTATGATGCAACCTACGAGCTACAATGGCTCCCATATGATAAGATTGGTCTCCTAACACAGCACTCCTAAGAATGCTGAGATCAGGGACACACATGTGACATGCTTCATCCTTAGCATTTATGCATCTACCGATGAAGAGAGAAAAATGATGTATAGCAGGAAAGTGAATGCTCCCTATGGTAACCTGCGTTATATCTCTAGATTCCCCCATAGTTATACTAGCAAGAAAGTTTCTAAATTCAGATTTAGGGGGATCCCTAACACTACCCCATGATGGAAGTTTGCAAGCAGAAGTAAAATCCTCTAAGTCCATGGTATAAGATTTATCATAAAGATCAAACATGACTAGAGGAGAATTACGCGAAGATGAATACTCAAACCTCCTCACAAATGAACTTGTGAGATCATGATACTGGGGGCATTTGTTAGCCTCAAAATCCTCAAGACCGGCATTGCGCAAATATGCTTTGAATTCTTATTTAATTCCCGCACGGTCCATAAAATTTTCCGACGGCTGATGAAGCTATGTACCTAGGGTAGGGTCATGGACCTGTCCAAACTGACCTACCCAAGGACATCTCCAGAAGAAATCACCTTTCAATCGACTTGGAGGTGTTCCACTCGACGAACTCGAAGATACTCGACCAAGAAGCAATCACTCGACCAAGAAGCAACCACTCGACGGTCAGGAGACCTAAGGGCACTCTGCATGCTAACGGTCAGTTATTAAGTAGCTTTTATGGTCATCATAGCACTTTATTAGGGGCGTTATCAGTAACGCCCGACATTAATGTATTTAAACCCTTTGTAACTGAGGGCGGGAGGGGTCTGGCGAACTCTATATAAGCCACCCCCTCCTCAGGGACAAGGGTTCACACCCCTATAATTCATACACGCATAATCCAGTCGACTGCCTCTGGGCTCCGAGACGTAGGACTATTACTTCCTCCGAGAAGGGCCTGAACTCGTAAACCTCGCGTGCTTACAACTTCTCCATAGCTAAGATCTTGCCTCTCCATACTTACCCCCCTACACTACTTTCAGACTTAGAACCACGACAGTTGGCGCCCACCTTGGGGCAGGTGTTTTAGCGTTTTGTTGGAGGAGTTGCGATCTTTTCCGACCCGAATCATCATGGTTTTCGGCGGAGTTTTGGTGGAGGGCCGCGAGATCCGCCTCGGCGCACTCACGTTCATCGCCGACGACTCCGCTTGGCTTCAAGAGGCTCCGCTCGACGTGGACGCACTCCCTGTCCGTGGGGCAACGCACTTTAGCGCGTGCGTCCGTGGCGTTCTCCTGCGACAACCGTCGACCCCCTATCGGTCGGCTCCTGTGTTGTCCTCCCTCCCTGTTTCCCACCGGCGCAAGCGCTCCGGTCGGTCGAGACTTCAGCGGTGGGTGAGGCACGCGGTGGCATGCCAGTCGGCCACCCCTCAAGTCGCGGCGATTGAGCCCGATGAATCCCTCTACGGCCTGTTCGACCTGTCGACTGGCTCCGCAGAGACCGCATCCGAGTGCGACAGCAGTGATCCGACGGCGGAGGTTCTGATGGTCGATGTACCGCCCAGTCCTCTCGGTTTTCCCTGCACTGACGGAGGCGCAGGTGGAGGCGACCCGTCGCGTTCCCATGGGGAATATCTCCCTGAGCCTCTCACGTTGCTGTAGAGAGAAGAACTTCGTCGCCGGAACATGGATGCACTGCACACTCCTATCATTGGAGAAACCCCCGAGGCTCGTGCCTTGGAGGACGCGCGCCTGGCGAACTTGGCCGAGCGCACTCGACTGGAGAACCTCCAGCAAGCACTCGACGAGCGTGCACGGCAACGGGTTCCCGAATCCAGTCGACGTCAGCTCTTTCCGCCCCCGCAGGTATATCGAACTCCGATTCAAAATTTAGCAGCTGCAGCCCGTATAGCAGAATCGATCCAGCCTTCCCAGTCGGAGGCTGGCAGAGGCTTGCTGCAAATCAGAGCGTTACCCCGAGCAGCAGGAGACCAGAATTCCGCTGTTTCTCAGTCGCGGAACAGGATTCATAGCAGATCCATTGCTACCAACATGGTCCAGTCGGCTCATAGCCCAAGATCACCCCCGAGGCGTGAGGGACATGGGGATGGCGTAATCAGTACAGGAACCGTGAGCAATTTGATCACCGATTCGATCGTGACGATCGACGTCGAGTGCCAACCCCTCCTCCGAGGAGCGGGTCGTATGCACCTCGACAGCAGGATGACAGGCACCCTCGTAGTGCTGGGTGAAGGATTCCAGTCGACTCCAGAGAACCAGGCTTTGATGCGAGATCCATTCTCGTTCAAGGTCTGGTCGACAGGAACGGAGCTCACCGAGAAGGACACGACAGAGACGCACCTACCAGCAGCAGAGCGCGTGTTTCGGGGCCAGAGTGCTTTAGCAGAGCCATCAGGGCCGCTGTGATCCCTCCCAACTTTAGGTTGGCGACTGGAGTCAGTAAGTTCACAGGTGAGTCCAAGCCCGATACTTGGCTTGAAGACTACCGAGTGGCCGTCCAGATTGGTGGCGGCAATGATGAAGTGGCCATGAAGCATCTGCCCCTCATGTTGGAAGGCTCGGCCAGAGCGTGGCTAAACCAGTTAGCACCCAGCAGCATTTACACTTGGGAAGATCTCGCCCGAGTGTTTGTCACCACGTTTGAAGGAACATGCAAGCGACCGGCAGGGCTAACGGAACTGCGGTCTTGCGTGCAGAAGCCGAATGAAACTTTGAGGGATTACATCCAGAGATGGATCACGTTACATCACACGATGGAGAATGTGCCTGACCACCAAGCAGTCTGTGCCTTCAAAGAAGGCGCTAAGTACAGAGAACTGAATTTGAAATTCGGTCGAACCGGAGATATGTCTCTGAATCAGATGATGGATATTGCCACCAAGTATGCTAATGGTGAGGATGAGGATCGACTCAGGAGTGGCAAGCTCAAGTCAGTCGCTCAAGAAGCCGGAGGAAATTCCAACCGGAAACAGAAGCGGAAAGCCGAGCCAGCTGCTCCTGGGGAAGCCTTGGCTGTGACTCAAGGAAAGTTTAAGGGGAAACCCAAAGGACCTTGGAACCCCAAGAAAGTTAAAGACCAGGACGGAAATGATGTGTTGGATTTGTCGTGCCTCGTCCACACCAAGAAAGATGAAGAGGGTAATTTTATTTACCCAAAATATACCACTCGATAGTGTCGACTCTTGATCCAGCAGTTCCAGGGAGAGCAACCCAAAGATAAGGAAATGGAGTCGGACAAAGTTGAGGACAAGGAAGATAGTGACGACGGATACCCTCAGGTCAATTCCACTCTGATGATTTTTGCTGATGTCAAAAGCAAAAGTCGACTGAAAGTTATCAACCGAGAGGTGAATATGGTTGCTCCAGCGACACCCAGTTATCTGAAATGGTCTCAGACTGCCATCACATTCAACCAGTCCGATCACCCAACGCACATTGCCACCCCTGGGAGGCAAGCTTTGGTGGTCGACCCAGTTGTTGAAGGCACTCGACTGACCAAAGTCTTGATGGATGGTGGCAGTGGTTTGAACATATTGTATGCTGAGACGTTGAAAGGGATGGGCATTCCGATGTCCAGACTCAGTATCAGTAACATGAGTTTCCATGGAGTCATTCCTGGGAAGAAGGCTGAATCACTCGGCCAGATTGCTCTTGATGTGGTTTTCGGTGATTCCAAGAATTACCGCAAAGAAAAGTTGACATTTGAAATTGTGGACTTCCAGAGTGCCTACCACGCTATTTTAGACAGGCCAGCTTATGCACGCTTCATGACCCGACCATGCTATGTGTATCTCAAATTAAAGATGCCTAGCCCCAAAGGTGTGATCACTATTACGGGAAATCGGAAGAAAGCGGAAGAGTGTTTTCAGAAAGGTTTGAAGATCGCTGATGCTCAGATGGCAGTGGTGGAGTTACAGGAATACCACAAGATGGCAGACCCGAGTGATTTGTTGCGAGCCAAGAAGCCCGCTACAGAATCAGCTTTTCAGTCGACTGGCGATACGAAGACAGCTCACATCCACCCGACCGACCCCAGCGCTGCTCCAACTCATATCTCGACAACACTCGACTCCAAATAGGAAGAAGCACTCATCCAGTTCCTCCGTGAGAACTGGGACATTTTCGCATGGAAGCCTTCTGACATGCCGGGTGTTCCCAGGGAGCTGGCTGAGCACCGCCTAAGAGTCGACTCGAAAGTAAAACCTGTCAAGGAACATCTCCGACGGTCCGCCGTCCAGAAGAGAAAGGCCATTGGCGAGGAGGTGGCTCGGCTCTTAGCAGGGGAGTTCATCCGGGAAATCTACCACTCCGAGTGGCTCGCCAACGTTGTTATGGTCCCCAAGAAGGACAAGTCACTTCGCATGTGCATTAACTTTAAACATATCAATCGGGCCTGCCTGAAAGATCATTTTCCTCTCCCCCGCATCGATCAAATAGTCGACTCGACTGCGGGATGTGAGCAACTGTCTTTTTTAGACGCCTATTCCGGGTACCATCAGATCCGTCTGTATGGACCTGATGAGATCAAAACAGCCTTCATCACTCCATTCGGGTGCTTCTGTTATGTTACCATGCCGTTCGGCCTCAAGAATGCCTGAGCCACATTCATGAGGATGATTCAGAAGTGTTTGCTCACTCAAATCAGTCGGAATGTGGAGGCGTATATGGATGATATTGTGGTCAAGTCACGGAAGGGTTCCGACCTGCTGACTGACCTTGCTGAAACCTTTGCCAACCTCAGGAGGTATGATATCTAGCTCAATCCATCAAAGTGCACATTCGGAGTTCCCGGCGGAAAATTACTCGGTTTTCTCATTTCCAAACGGGGAATCGACGCCAATCCAGAAAAATTCGGTACTATACTCGAAATGAAAATTCCTGTGCGAGTGCACGACATCCAGAAGCTTACTGGTTGCTTGGCCGCTTTAAGTCGATTCATATCTCGTCTCAGTGAAAAGGCATTGCCTCTTTACCGATTGATGAAGAAGTCCAACAAGTTCGAGTGGACTCCTGAAGCTGATGTAGGGTTTGCAGAGCTCAAAGCTTTGCTCTCCACCCAGCCGGTGCTTGCTGCCCCAATCAGCAAGGAGCCTTTGTTGCTTTACATTGCAGCCACAAGACAAGTCGTCAGTACGGTACTTACGGTCGAGCGGGAAGAAGAAGGAAAACCTTCAAAGTTCAGCGCCCGGTATATTATATTTCTGAAGTTTTGACCCCATCGAAGCAAAGATATCCTCATTATCAGAAGCTTGTATATGGGATTTATATGACCACAAAGAAAGTTTCTCACTACTTCTCTAATCATTCCATTACAGTCGTCACCGACGCTCCATTATCAGAGATCCTGCATAACAGAGATGCAACTGGTCGAATGGCAAAATGGGCGATTGAACTCCTTCCTCTAGATATCAAGTTTGAGGCAAAGAAAGCTATCAAGTCCCAGGCAATCGCAGATTTCGTCGCCGAGTGGATTGAACAGCAACTGTCGACTCAGGTTCACTCAGAGCATTGGACCATGTTCTTCGACGGTTCCAAGATGCTGAATGGTTCCGGTGTCGGAGTGGTGTTGGTCTCCCCCAGAGGAGGTAAACTCAGATATGTTCTTCAAATCCACTTTGATTCCTCCAATAACGAGGCAGAATACGAAGCACTTTTATATGGGTTGTGCATGGCCATTTCACTCAGCATCCGTCGCCTCATGGTCTATGGCGACTCAGATTTGGTGGTTAATCAGGTGATGAAGGAATGGGACGTTAGAAGTCCAGCCATGACTGGTTATTGCAATGCAGTGAGAAAGCTGGAGAAGAAATTCGAGGGGTTAGATCTTCATCACATACCCCGACTGAAAAATCAAGCAGCTGATGATCTGGCAAAAATAGGTTCCAAAAGAGAAGCCATTCCCAGCAATGTGTTTTTGGAACACATCCACACACCATCAGTTCAGGAGGATCCCTTCATTGAAGAGGCCCCGCAGCCAAAAAGTACCACAGATCCGACTGAAGTTGAAGTTCCAGCTGTGGTCGACCTGATCATGGAAGTCTTAGTCATCACTCCCGACTGGACAGTACCGTACATCGCGTACATCTTAAGGAAAGAACTCCCAGAGGACGAAGAAGAGGCTCGACAGATTGTCCGTCGATCCAAGGCCTTTACAATCATTAAAGGACAGTTGTATAGGGAAAGCGCGACTGGAGTCAGTCAGAAGTGTATAACACGAGAAGAAGGTCTGATGATCCTTGACGATATCCACTCGGGACCTGTGGTCATCATGCGTCCTCTTGGACCATTGTGGCTAAAGCATGCCGAGCGGGATTCTACTGGCCAAGGGCCAATGAAATGGCAAAGGAGATAGTCGACAAATGTGAAGGATGTCAGTATTACTCCCATATGTCGCACAAGCCCGCGTCAGCCCTGAAAACCATTCCACTCGTCTGGCCCTTCTCTGTTTAGGGGCTGGACATGGTTGGACCACTGAGAACGGTCAGGAGCGGCCTCACTCATGTACTGGTAGCAGTCGACAAGTTCACCAAATAGATTGAAGCCAAGCCTATCAAGAATCTTGATGCTTGCACTGCTATCGGATTCATCAAAGAGTTGATATTCTGATATGGAGTTCCGCACAGCATCATCACTGACAATGGGTCAAACTTCGCTTCCGACAAATTCAGGGCCTTTTGCGCCTCTCAGGGCACTCGGGTCGACTATGCTTCGGTCGCTCACCCCCAGTCGAATGGGCAAGCAGAAAGGGCAAACGGCCTAATTCTCAAAGGACTGAAACCCCGATTGATGCACGATCTCAAGCACGCGGCATGTGCATGGGTCGACGAGCTTCCGTCAGTCCTTTGGGGATTGAGGACAACCCCGAACCTATTGACCGGAAGAACCCCATTCTTTCTGGTCTATGGGGCTGAGGCAGTCTTGCCGAGTGACCTGCTTCACAACGCTCCCCGAGTCGAGCTCTACTCTGAAGATGAAGCAGAACAAGCCCGGCAGGACACAGTCGACCTCCTGGAAGAAGAAAGAGAAATGGCCATGATCCGATCGACCATCTATCAGCAAGACTTGCGTCGATTCCATGCCAGAAACGTGAAGAGTCGAGCCTTCCAAAAAGGAGACTTAGTCCTCCGAGTGGATCAGCAGAAACCACACAAACTCGCTCCTACTTGGGAAGGCCCCTTCATAGTCACCAGAGTCCTCCACAATGGAGCATACCACCTCTACAATGTCGATCGCCAGATTGATGAGCCGCGAGCCTGGAATGCGGAGCTACTCCGCCCCTTTTATACTTGAATTCTCACTCGGATGAGATTTAATAAGGAAAAACTCCTGTAGTTCATTTATCAAAGACAAGAGTGTTATAATTTTCCCAGTGATTGTTATTGTTTTTTGTTTGCGAAAAAAATCCCCCAGTGGGTGGCTTAGCTGCGAATCCGCTTCGCCTAAGTTTGTAAAAATCCTACCGAGTGGAGAGCAGTCCTCCCACTCGGGGGCTTAGCTGCAGTCCAGTACTCACCTAAGTTCTCTCACTTGAGGACTTAGCTGCAGTCAGGCACTCGCCTAGGTTTAAAAAAAATCCTACCGAGTGGAGAGCAGTCCTCCCACTCAGGGGCTTAGCTGCAGTCCAGTACTCGCCTAAGTTCTCTCACTTGAGGACTTAGCTACAGTCAGGCACTCGCCTAAGTTTGAAAAAATCCTACCAAGCGGAGAGCAGTCCTCCCACTCGGGGGCTTAGCTACAGTCCAGTACTCGCCTAAGTTCTCTCACTTGAGGACTTAGCTGCAGTCAGGCGCTCGCCTAAGTTTGAAAAAAAATCCTACCGAGTGGAGAGCAGTCCTCCCACTCGGGGGCTTAGCTGCAGTCCGGTACTCGCCTAAGTTCTCTCACTAGGAGACTTAGTTGCAGTCCAAGTACTTGCCTAAGTACGAAACACATCCCACTCTGCAGTAACGAGGTGCAGGTCGACTGCCACCTCCTCCTTGGGGAGCTTCGCCACAAATACAACGTGCGCTCCATCGCCGACCCGCAAGGACGACGAGGCGCAGGTCGACTGCTACCTTCTCCTTCGGAGTTGCGCCACAAATACAAAAGTTGTCTCGAATAAAGATCGATTTCCACTCGACGGGGAATTCATAAAGATATTCAACGATAAACCAAGTTTAGATAAATCCTAAAGGTTCCGGACCACAGATCAAAGTGCTCGGGCATTCAGCCCAAAAGGGTTTAACGGTTACAAAAAACACTCGGCATTCCGAGGCAAATTTAAGGTGAGGCATAAAAGTTTGTTCACTCCGCGGGAGGAGGGCTGGCAGGCTCGACGAACTCATCCAGGTCAACACCGTCGGTGATCCAAGTGGCTGCAGCGATGAAAGTCTCCATAAAAGTTCGGAAGTCATGCTTCTGGGTGTTGGCGACCTTGATTGCCGCCAGTTTGTCTTGTCGCACCTCATTGCAGTGGACACGAACCAAAGACAGAGCCACATCAGCGCCGCACCGAGCAGAAGACTTCTTCCACTCCTGCACTCGGTCAGGGATTTCATCAAGTCGAGTCATCAGGGACTCAAGATCATTTTGGAGCACAGCCTCTGGCCAAAGTGCCGGGTCGATCCGTGACATGGCGACCTTCAGTCGCGCCAAGTAGTCCACGACACCGTCGATGCAGGATTCCAGTCGGAGCAGATTCATGACAGTTTCATCTTTCACGGGAGAATTGATTGGATCCAAACCAGGTTCGATCCACCCAGTCTCCTCCTTGAAGTTCTGGCAAAACTCTGCATTCACGATCCAAGGATAAGTCAATTTTCGTACACTGAATCGACACAAAAAAAATCAGTCGGAACAAAATGTGCACCTTCAATCTTGATGAACAACTTCTTGGCAAGGCTTCTCAGATAGCTCTCCAAATCGTCCCTCCTCCGAGCAATGCTTTCCATCTTCTCGCCCAGGATGAGATTCTCCTTCTTCCAGCGCGAGCACTCCTTGTTGGCATCATTCAGAGCAGACTTCAGCCTGGTATTCTCTTCTTCAAACTGGCCGACCGAAGACAGCTTCTATTTAGCCAGAGTGGTTCTGTCCGCTTCCTTTCGAGCAGCAGCCAAATCCTGGTCCTTCTTCATCAGAGCCTCTCTCAGTTTTTTTGCAAAGAAACAATGCTTGGTCCAGAAAGAGCGGAAGGGTACTCAAGCCTAAGACAGACCAGTCGACAAACTCGTCTTACCAGTGGCGCCGTCCTTGACTTTTTGCAGCTCTGTCTTGGCCAGCTCCAAGTTAAGGTTCAGTTGGATCTGCTGTCTCTCCAAGTCAGCAAAACGAGCTCCAAGATCACAAGATTTCTGAAATCAAAGAGGAGAAATTATTTCATAGCGAAAAACAACAAAGACAATAAGTACTAAGACTAGGTCGACTGCCCGCAGTCCACCATAGTCTTGGGGACTACACCCAGTGGGTGCACTTTGCGTGCCCCCACCGGTTCTGATCCCACTCGACCGGCCCGTCGGAGTCGAGTGCAGGGAGTAAAAAAAAAGAGAGAGAGAAAGAAAGAACTCAGACCACAGTCGACTGTCAGCAGTCGACCGCGGTCTCGGGGACTACACCCAGTGGGTGCACTTGACGTGCCCCCACCGGTTCTGACCCCACTCGACCAGACCGAGTGGAAGAGACAAACTATCAATTCGGTTTACACTCGACAAGATACAAAGACTACAGTCGACTGCCAGGAGTCCACCGTAGTCTCGGGGACTACACCCAGTGGGTGCACTCAGCGTGCCCCCACTAATCCAAAGTTCAGCCAACGCACCCAGTGGGTGTACTAACGCAAAGATTTTCGGAAAAAGTCTTCAGATATCATATCCTAACGGAACAAGCGGCGACCAACTAACCTGAACGTTGCTTTGGAGGGCAGAGCTGGCGTCGTAGGCGGCCTGACTGGCGTCCCGCACCATCTTCATCTTCTCCATCATAACGCCCGCCTGGCGTATAGCTTCCTTGGCAACATTCACTTCATCCTCTGGGACATGATGGGTCGCAAAAAGTGAAGGTTGGTCGACAGGGGCCTGAGCAATCGAAGAAGAAGGCATGGCACGACGAAGGTAACAGAACCCCGATTGGCATCACCAGCGTCCTGAACGACTGGCTCCGCCCTCGGCGTCGATTGTGGCACCTCGCTCGCAAGAGGTCGCCTATTTGTCCTCATCAAAGGCCTCTCGGGCTCTTCATCATCATCATCATGGAGGTCAATAATGTTAGGGGCTGTTCAAAGTTCAATCGACAAAATCACATCACCCAATGGTACACATTGCAGTTGAATCGACCAAAATAAAGACAGTATGGCAGGAATCATACCTAGTTTAGACATTACCGCATCCTCCATCACCTCATCATCGTCCCTGTAAGCTGAGGTCCCAGAAGTGGCAGCGCTGACAGATCCAAAGTTCGTCTGGTTAAAGCAAGAAAAACAAACGGCACGGAGCGTCGAGTGTATACAAAGGGAGACACTCACGCGGAAGCGACGGGGATGTCAATCTTAATCTTCGGCAATGCCTTCCGAGTTTTCGGCTCTGCAACTTTGGGGTGCTTTGGCGCTTTCTCGGTCGGGGTTGGTGAAGAGATCCGAGGACGCTTCGAAGATTGACCAGCTTGAGCAGTCGCCTTTTCGCGGGCGCTCGGTCGTTCTTGGGCAAGCTTGGATCTCCTCTCCTTGCGAGGAGGCGACTCGACTTCTTCTCCGTCGCTTGAGTTGTCGCTTTCTCCATCCTCTTCACCGTCAGAAGTCCATTCGCCACTGTCGCCGCCGCTCGCCTCGCCTTCCAAATCTTGCTCTTGCTCTCCATTGGGCATCGAGTACATTTCAATGAGGGCCTGAAAGGATAACAATCAAAAGGTATTCAGTCGACCACAAACGGGACATCACATGGTGAATCAGAAAGTTACTTGATAAAACAGAAATATACCTGCTCCGGCTGGCGCGAGTTGTCGAATGGAATCACCCTCCTGGATCCCCGAGGGTTGTCTTTGTTGCCAGTGATTCCCCTCAACCAGTTCTCCAAGATGTCCTCGCTGACCTCCTCCAGGTGGATCCGAGTGGTGTCTTCGAGCCCAGAGTACATCCACATCGGATGATCGCGCGCCTGAAGAGGTTGGATGCATCGACCGAGAAAGACCTCCAGCAGATCCATCCCAGTCACTCCGTCGCGGACGAGCTGGACGACCCGTTCGACCAGCTCCTTGACTTGCACCTTCTCTTCTGGAACTATCTTCAGGGGAGCAGGCTTCTCCACTCGAGCCAAGGAGAAAGGAGGAAGTCCAGTCGACTGGCCAGGGGTTGGCTGATCCTTGAAGTAAAACCAAGTCGACTGCCAGCACCGGACCGAGTCAGGAAGGATCATCACCGGGAAAGTACTCTTGCTCCTCATCTGGATCCCCAGACCACCGCACATCTGGATCATCCGCGTCCTCTCATCACTCGAATTGGTCTTTTTGACCGACTGGGAGCGGCAAGTGAAGATGTGTTTGAAAAGCCCCCGGTGCGGTCGACAGCCCAAGAAGTTTTCACACATGGACACGAAAGCAGCCAGATAGCCTATGGTGTTCGGAGTGAAATGGTGGAGCTGAGCCCCAAAGAAGTTCAAAAAACCCCGGAAGAAAGGGTGGGGAGGCAGCGAGAATCCGCGATCTACGTGGGTTGCTAGGAGGACACACTCACCCTCTCTGGGCTGCGGCTCAGTTTCGCCCCCCGGGAGCCGAGCCGACTTGTGGGGGATCAATCCCCCCTCCACCAGGTCGTCGAGGTCGTCCTGCGTGATTGCCGAGCGGATCCAGTCGCCCTGGATCCAGCCCGCCGGCAGGCCGGACCTCGACAAGGATCCGCCCCGGTTGGTCCGCTTGCCCTTCGCCTTCGCCGTTGCCTTCTTCCCGCGTTCCAGCGCCGCCGTCTTGTCCTTCCCCATGGTGGCAGATCGAGCTCGAGCGGAGTTTCGGGGACGAGGCGGAAGCAAGAGTGGCGGAGAGATCGGGTGAAAGAGAAGAGAGAATGGTGGCGTGCGGAGTAGAGCCCCGGCCCGACGCCTTATATGAGGCTGCTTCTGAGTGGCTGACTGGTAGGCCCGGGCGGCCCTGTCAAATCCCGTGGCAATCGCGCGCGCGATACGTGGTGAAAAAGGTGGCGCGGGGATCGAGGCGGCTCCGCACTATCCCATCCGATTACTGCGGCCTCCCCCGTCCCACACGCTTCCCAAAATTTGGATCCCACAAAATCTGCAGACAGCAGAACAACTCGTCAGACCGATGATCTCCTCCGCACCGTCACTCGGAGCCTTTCAAGTATAAGAACTCACTCGACAAAAACTAAGAATGGATCAAGGCGACTGGAAAGAAAGTTGTTGTCATCACTCTGGTTCATTGATCCGAAACAAGATATGCTCACGACATGAAAAATGAGTCGGGGAGGTGCTCAAACCCTTTCCCACTCAAACCTCGATCCATTCGGGGGCTAATGATGAAGCTATGTACCTAGGGTAGGGTCATGGACCTGTCCAAACTGACCTACCCAAGGACATCTCCAGAAGAAATCACCTTTCAATCGACTTGGAGGTGTTCCACTCGACGAACTCGAAGATACTCGACCAAGAAGCAATCACTCGACCAAGAAGCAACCACTCGACGGTCAGGAGACCTAAGGGCACTCTGCATGCTAACGGTCGGTTATTAAGTAGCTTTTATGGTCATCATAGCACTTTATTAGGGGCGTTATCAGTAACGCCCGACATTAATGTATTTAAACCCTTTGTAACTGAGGGTGGGAGGGGTCTAGCGAACTCTATATAAGCCACCCCCCTCCTCAGGGACAAGGGTTCACACCCCTGTAATTCATACACGCATAATCCAATCGACCGCCTCCGAGCTCCGAGACGTAGGGCTATTACTTCCTCCGAGAAGGGCCTGAACTCGTAAACCTCGCGTGCTTACAACTTCTCCATAGCTAAGATCTTGCCTCTCCATACTTACCCCCCTACACTACTGTCAGACTTAGAACCACGACAAGGTCATTCGCAAGGCCGTACTGGAGCGTCTCTTGGTGGATCCTCGTCAGCATCGCGCATAGCAATCCTAGGTCCTTACTTCTTAGAGGAACCACCTTGGAACATCTTCCTAAGCATATTGTTTTTCTCTAAAAAATTCTGAAATTTTTAGTAACTTCAAATAAAAGTGAACCAACTTCAATAATATTGATAGCAACTACTCCTACAAGTGCCTAGAGCCTATATCAAGCATTAGAACTACTTGGAACCATATAAATTTGACATGCAAGCTCAAGAACATGGTCACCTATGCAGCACAAATTTGCAAAGAATAAAGCACTAGAACAAAAACTAATTGGACCAATGGAGGAGTCACATACCAAGGAACAATCTCCCTAAGCAGTTTTGCGAGAGGTGCTTTGAGCAAGGATATCGAAAATCACAGCAAAAGTGGCTGGAACTCGTGCTTGAGTTGGTTTTTCGGGTTTGTGTGAGATAGAGGAAGAAGATGGGTGCTGGGATAAGTGGAGGAGGTCCACCATGGGCCCACGAGGCAGGGGGCGCGCCCTATAGGGGGGGCGCCCACCACCCTCGTGGCCAGGTGGCAGCTCCTCCCGCGGTAATTTTTGCACAGTAAATCCTCAAATATTCCTGAAAAAATCATATTAAATTGGCATGTCATTCTGAGGACTTTTATTTTTGGGATATTTTTATGTTGCACAAATAAGTCAGGAAACAGACAGAAAAATACTATTTTTACTTTATTTAATATAAATAACAGAAAGTATAAAGAGGGTACAGAAGGTTGTGCTTCTAGTTTCATCCATCTCATGCTCATCAAAAAGAATCCACTAACAAGGTTGATCAAGTCTTGTTAACAAACTCATTCCGATAATCATGAAAACGGAGAAAATTTCGAATAACACTAAGTTACCTCAACGGGGATATGCACATCCCCAATAATAAGAATATCATATTTCTTTTGACAGTAGGAAGAGGAAATTCAAAACCTCCAAATATAATCGATGGAATTTTTCCAATAGAGTTGATACTGTGAACTTGAGGTTGTTTCCTCGGAAAGTGTATCGTATGCTCATTACCATTAACATGAAAAGTGACATTGCCTTTGTTGCAATCAATAACAGCCCCTGCAGTATTAAGAAAAGGTCTTCCAAGAATAATAGACATACTATCATCCTCGGGAATATCAAGTATAACAAAGTCCGTTAAAATAGTAACGTTTGCAACCACAACAGGCACATCCTCACAAATACCGACAGGTATAGCAATTGATTTATCAGCCATTTGCAAAGATATTTCAGTAGGTGTCAGCTTATTCAAGTCAAGTCTACGATATAAAGAGAGAGGCATAACACTAACACCGGCTCCAAGATCACATAAAGCAGTTTTAATATAATTTCTTTTAATGGAGCAAGGTATAGTAGGTACTCCGGGTTCTCCATGTCTCTTTGGTATTCCACCCTTAAAAGTATAATTAGCAAGCATGGTGGAAATCTCAGTTTCCGGTATCTTTCTTTTATTAGTAATGATATCCTTCATATATTTAGCATAAGGATTTGTTTTGAGCACATCAGTTAATCTCATACGCAAAAAGATAGGCCTAATCATTTCAGCAAAGCGCTCAAAATCCTCATCATCCTTTTTCTTGGATGGTTTCGGAGGAAAAGGCATGGGTTTCTGAACCCAAGGTTCCCTTTCTTTACCATGTTTCCTAGCAACAAAGTCTCTTTTATCATAACGTTGATTCTTTGATTGTGGGTTATCAAGATCAACAGCAGGTTCAATTTCTACATCATTGTCATTACTAGGTTGAGCATCATCATGAACATCATCATTAATATTTTTATTAGGTTCATGTTCATTACCAGATTGTGTTTCAGCATCAGACATAGATATATCATTTGGATTATCAGGTGGTTCAGCAATAGGTTCACCAGAAGTTTGCATAGTTCTATCATTCTTCTTCTTCTTCTTAGACGAACTAGGAACATCAATATTATTTCTTTGAGAATCTTGCTCAATTATCTTAGGGTGGCCTTCAGGATACAAAGGTTCCTGAGTCATTCTACTAGTTCTAGTAGCCACTCTAACAGCATAATCATTTTTCTTACTATTCATTTCATCAAGCACTTCTTTTTGAGCATTAAGTACTTGTTCTACTTGGGTGGTGACCATAGAAGCATGTTTGCTAACAAGTTTAAGTTCACCTTTAATATTAGCCATATAATCACCCAAGCGTCTAATCATATAAGCATTTTCTTTTAATTGTCTACCAAAATAAGCATTGAAGTCATCTTGCTTAAACATAAAGTTATCAAACTCATCCAAGCACTGACTAGCAATTTTAGTAGGAGGGACTTCAGCTTTATCATATCTATAGAGAGAATTTACCTTTACTACCTGTGTCGGGATATCGGGATCATGAGGTTCTTCAGTAAATAAAGAATTAAGATCATATGTTTCTTCTACAGGCGGTGAATTAAGGCCATGTATTTCTTCAATAGGAGGTAAATTCTTAACGTCTTCAGCTTTAATACCTTTTTCTTTCATAGATTTCTTTGCCTCTTGCATATCTTCGGGACTGAGAAATAGAACACCTCTCTTCTTCGGAGTTGGTTTAGGAATAGACTCAGTAATTGGAGCAGGAGCTGGCTCAGGAGGTGCCCAATTATTTTCATTTGTCAACATATTATTCAATAGGATTCCAGCTTCATCTGGTGTTCTTTCCCTGAAAAGAGAACCGGCACAACTATCCAGGTAATCTCTGGAAGCATCGGTTAGTCCATTATAAAAGATATCAAGTATTTCAGGTTTCTTAAGAGGATGATCAGGCAAAGCATTAAGTAACTTGAGAAGCCTCCCCCAAGCTTGTGGGAGACTCTCTTCTTTAATTTGCACGAAGTTGTATATTTCCCTCAAGGCAACTTGTTTCTTATGAGCAGGGAAATATTTAACAGAGAAGTAATAAATCATATCCTGAGGACTACGCACACAACCAGGATCAAGAGAATTAAACCATATCTTAGCATCACCCTTTAATGAGAACTAAAATATTTTAAGTATATAAAGGTAACATGATCTTTCATCATTAGTGAACAGGGCAGCTATATCATTTAACTTAGTAAGATGTGCCACAACAGTTTCAGATTCATAGCCATAAAACGGATCAGATTCAACCAAAGTAATTATATCAGGATCAACAGAGAATTCATAATCCTTATCAGGAACACATATAGGTGAAGTAGAAAAAGCAGGGTCGGGCCTCATTTTATCTCTAAGTGATTCTTTGTTCCATTTAATTAACAACCTCTTAAGCTCATATCTATCTTTGCAAGCTAAAATAACGGCATAAGATTCCATATCAAAAAGATAACCCTCAGGAATAACATGCATATTTTCATCATCACTATCATCATCGTATTCAGATTCAACAATTTCTTTTTCTCTAGCCCTAGCAATTTGTTCATCAAGAAATTCACCAAGGGGCACAATAGTATCAGGCATAGAAGTAGTTTCATCATAAGTATCATGCATAGCAGAAGTGGCATCATTAATAACATGCGACATATCAGAACGAATAGCAGAAGCAGGTGTAGGTGTCGCTAACTTACTCATAACAGAAGGTGAATCAAGTGCAGAGCTAGATGGCAGTTCCTTACCTCCCCTCGTAGTTGAGGGATAGATCTTGGTTTTTGGATCTCTCAAATTCTTCATAGTGTCCAGAAGATATAAATCCCAAGTGACTCAAAGAATAGAGCTATGCTCCCCGGCAACGGCGCCAGAAATTAGTCTTGATAACCCACAAGTATAGGGGATCGCAACCGCTTTCGAGGGTAGAGTATTCAACCCAAATTTATTGATTCGACACAAGGGGAGCCAAAGAATATTCTCAAGTATTAGCAGCTGAGTTGTCAATTCAACCACACCTGGAAACTTAGTATCTGCAGCAAAGTGTTTAGTAGCAAAGTAATATGATAGTGGTGGTAGCAGCAACAAAAGTAAAGACAGCAAAAGTAATGTTTTTGGTATTTTGTAGCGATTGTAACAGTAGCAGCGGGAAAGTAAATAAGCGTAAACCAGTATATGGAAAACTCGAAAGCACCGGATCAGTGATGGATAATTATGCCGGATGCGGTTCATCATGTAACAGTCATAACATAGGGTGACACAGAACTCGCTCCAATTCATCAATGTAATGTAGGCATGTGTTCCGTATATAGTCATACGTGCTTATGGAAAAGAACTTGCATGACATCTTTTGTCCTACCCTCCCGTGGCAGCGGGGTCCTATTGGAAACTAAGGGATATTAAGGCCTCCTTTTAATAGAGAACCGGAACAAAGCATTAGAACATAGTGAATACATGAACTCCTCAAACTATGATCATCACCGGGAGTGGTCCCGATTATTGTCACTTCGGGGTTGCCGGATCATAACACATAGTAGGTGACTATAGACTTGCAAGATAGGATCAAGAACTCACATATATTCATGAAAACATAATAGGTTCAGATCTGAAATCATGGCACTCCGGCCCTAGTGACAAGCATTAAGCATAGCAAAGTCATAGCAACATCAATCTCAGAACATAATGGATACTAGGGATCAAACCCTAACAAAACTAACTCGATTACATGATAAATCTCATCCAACCCATCACCGTCCAGCAAGCCTACGATGGAATTACTCACGCACGGCGGTGAGCATCATGAAATTGGTGATGGAGGATGGTTGATGATGACGACGGCGATGAATCCCCCTCTCCGGAGCCCCGAACGGACTCCAGATCAGCCCTCCCGAGAGGTTTTAGGGCTTGGCGGCGGCTCCGTATCGTAAAATGCGATGATTTCTTCTCTCTGATTTTCTCTCTTCGAAAGCAAATATATAGAGTTGGAGTTGGCATCGGAGGGTTTCCAGGGGGGCCACGAGGTAGGGAGCGCGCCCTAGGGGGGGTGCGCCCCCCACCCTCGTGAGAAGCGTTGGGCCCCCTGGTCTTCATCTTTGGCGAGGATTTTTTTATTGTTTTTTCTAAGATGTTCCGTGGAGTTTCAGGTCATTCCGAGAATATTTGTTTTCTGCACATAAAACAACACCACGGTAATTTTGCTGAAAACAACGTCAGTCCGGGTTAGTTCCATTCAAATCATACAAGTTAGAGTCCAAACCAAGGGCAAAAGTGTTTGGAAAAGTAGATACGATGGAGATGTATCACCCGAGAGCACATGGCTGACACCACGGGGTCGAACTTCTCATCTAGTCCAGCTAGGATGTGGGACACAACGTCCTCTTCATCCACCTTCTTCCTTGAAGCAACGAGTTCATCACAGAGAGTTCTAACCTTACCAACGTAGTCAGTGATCGTGGAGTTTCCCTTCTCAAGATTGGCGAGGGCGATCCTGACGTTGACGGTTTGCACTCGGGTTTGCGATGTCAGCATCCCCTGCACGATATTCCATAGCTCAGCTGCGGTGTGGCAGGTCGCCACCTGGACGGCCATCTCGCGCGGTAGCGTGGTTAGCAGGTACAAGAATACCTGCTGATCACGCGCATACCACACGCCAAACTCCGGGTTGGGAGCCTGGGACTTGGTCTTTCCATCATCTCCGGTGACTTCAATGTTCATGGGCGGCACCTCTTGCTCGACGTCGAGGAACGCCGCCATCTGCGCTCCCCGGATGGCCAAGAGCATGGTGGCGCTCCATAGCGGCTCATTCCCTCTCGTAAGCTTCTCTGTTGCGATGTGTGCAAATGGCGACGAGGGGAAAGAGTTCACGGAGGAGCTTGCCATGGATGAGTTCGAGGTAGGCTCTGATTACCATGAAAGAAAGGAATATTAGAAGCGTATGCAATCGTGCAGGGATGCATGCGTGTTATATAGAGAGAACAAAGTACAATGGCGCAGGTTGTTGTGTGGCTTGACCCCTCATCCAAGTCTATATAAGATAAGGATCTCCAACTCCAACAACCTGCCTAAGAGATTACAGCTCACGCATACAAGTTTACACCATCGTGACATATGTCACGCTACACAACTACAACTATATCATTTAACACAGGGGCTCAACATTTTCATCTTGATAATCAAATCCTTGGTCGAAAATACTCTCATCACGCTCGTCCTCGACGATCATGTTGTGCATGATCGCACAAGCAGTCATCACCTCCCAAAGCTTCGTTTCATCCCATGATAGTGCAGGATTTCGAACGATATCCCACCGGGATTGAAGCACACCAAAAGCACGTTCCACATCCTTTTTAGCACTCTCTTGCATTTGGGCAAATCTCTTTCTCTTCTCACCTTGGGTTTTCGAGATTGTCTTCACAAAAGTTGACCACTGAGGATATATACCATCAACTAGATAGTATCCCTTGTTGTACTGGTGGCCGTTAATCCCAAAGTTGACAGGTGGGGATTGGCCTTCTGCAAGCCTTGCGAAGATTGGTTAACGCTGCAGCACGTTGATATCATTGTGAGAACCTGCCATGCCAAAGAAAGAATGTCATATCCAAAGATCCTGCGAAGCCACCGCTTCTAATATGACAGTGCACGCCTTGACATGCCCCTTGTACTGGCCCTGCCAAGCAAATGGACAGTTCTTCTACTCCTAGTGCATACAATCTATGCTGCCAAGCATGCTTGGAAAGCCTCTAGCTGCGTTGGTCACCAACAATCTCTCTGTATCTGCGGCAGTTAGCTGCCTCAAGTACTCCGGGCCAAACACCTCGATCACAGCCTGACAGAACTTGTACATTGACATCAGACATGTTGTCTCACTCTTACGCACATACTCATCCACCAGATCACCTGGAATTCCATATGCAAGCATGCGGATGGCCGCGGTGTATTTCTGGTAAGAGGAGAATCCAAGCTTGCCAAGGGCATCCGTCTTGCACTCGAAGTATGGGTCATGAGCAACCACTCCCTCTCGGATACGATTGAACACAAGCCCTGCCATTCGAAAACGGCTACGGAATTTATCCGTCTTGAAGAGAGGGGTGTTGGAAAAGTAATCGGCATAGAGCAACGTGTGACCTCTCTCCATGTTGCAGTTCAGGTTGGGAGCACGGCCAGGGACTGACCCCCTGTATCGAGGAAGCTGTCGTTGAATGTGGTCGTGAACGACCAGTGCAGCCACCACAAGATCTTCATCATTCGATGACAAATCGTCTGATGAACAAATGAAGTGGTGGAAGAAAAACTCATCTTCACTGTCCATACCTTTGTGGGCAAAGTGTCGAACACCTTATGGTCGTGGTCGCAAAGAGGCCGCGATGAGCACCTCAACGCAGCAGGGGTGGTTGCCGGCCGGCTACTGGCCGCTCTGGAGCTCTCATCGGAAGCTGCTGCGGCCGCCATGGTACGTCGGTGGCGGTCATATCCCCTCTGCCACCGGCAACACGGCGACGGCCACACCTCCTCCGATCGACGGCCAAAACTACGGCGAAAGCGTCGGCGTGTTGGCGGCCATGTCGAGACGTTGTTTGGTATGTACGACGTGGCCTGCGCAGTGAGGAGGCGGCCGGAGAATATCGGCGGCGCCGGTGGGGGCAGGGGCGGGGAGACGGGGTGGAGGCGTTGGAAGCGAAGGGACTGCTAGTGTCCCCAACAGGCGGGCCACGGGAGGACAACGGTGTGCCGCGAGCCCGTCCGCACGATGTCCGTTTGACCCCAAACTCGGCGCAAGTTTAGGCCGGGATGGGTCGAAAACGGACGGAATCCGGACATTTGTCCGTTTGGGGCCGCGCGTTGGGCTGCGCTATTCGTCCGTTCTACCCCAAACGGACGCATCCGGACAAGATGAGGTCGCGCGGTGGAGTTGGCCACTAACATCAAAAGTTAGTCAAAAACTTGCACACTCATTTTCTAGAACTTCCACTATTCGACAATATGCAAGAACAAATATATAGTAGTGTGACTTTCAGAAAATAGTCACTTTCTCAAAAAAAAATCACGCAACTCATTTTATGGGAGTGATGTTACTTCAAAAAAGAAATGATATAAAATAACAGATTTGCTATTTCATATCTAACATTTTAACCACACGATTTAGACTCAAGATTCGTATTTTTGATTTTTTTTTATAGTTAGGTGTTGTTCTTATACTCGTCGCTCACGTGAGGGAGCCCTCATAGCATTTAGGCTGTTGTCTTTTTCACAACCTCGTGGGTTACCTCAGCGTGGGCTGCAGCCACAAGTGTTTTGTTTTCTTTTTTCTTTTTCCCTTTTCTTCTTTTTTATTTATTTCGTTTCAAATACGTAAAATTTTAAATACATGTTTTTTTATTTTTCTCTCTTTTCAATTTTTTCTATATCATTTTCTTTAATTTAGAAAAAAAATCTATTACTGTTAGTTGACTCTCCACCACCAAAAGGAGGGGTTGTCTTTTTTCTTGTCTCAGTTGTAAGTTCATCCTTGACTCGTGACTGAGGCCTGAACTTATTCCCTATTGCAATCCCACCCCGACTCGCAACTGGGTCCATAGTTTTAAATAGCCTGCTATAGCTCCGCTATAGTCTTTTCAGCAGGGTGATGCTAAATGGTCGCCTTTACAAATAGCCCGCTATAGCTGATTTGGAGGCTTGTCGCTATTTTCCATAGCCCGCTATTTAAAACATTTTCTGGGTCTCGACATTTTTTGTCCCGGTTGCAAGTTCACCCTCGACTCGCAACTGGAGCCTAATTTATTTTAGTCGCAATTAGAAGTCCACCCTCAACTTGTAATTGGAAAGTGACCATTTTTTTGTCCCGGTTGCAAGTTCATCAACTCACAATTGGGGCCCGACCTTTTCTCCACTTGATAATCTAACCTCAGCTCACAACTGGGGTAAGCTTTTTTTTATCCCAGTTGCAAGTCTATCGTCGATCCGCAACTGGGCCAACCTTTTGTCCCAGTTGCAAGTCAACCCTTGACTCGTAACTCAGGCCTGACCATTTTTTTGTCTCAGTTGCAAGTCCACCCACGACTGGTAACTTGGCCCACCATTTTTTGTTGTCCTTGTTGCAAGTACACCCTCGACTCGCAAGTGGGGCGCGACTTTTTTTCTTCTAGTTGCAAGTCCAAGCTTGACTTGCAACTGGGCCCCGACATTTTTTGTCTCAATTGAGAGTCCACCCGCTATAATTAACAGTCTAACATCCTCAAGGGATGTCACGAAGCTACAATGAAATGCGTGTGTAAAGCGAAGAAGAGATGGCAGGGTTACTGTAAGAACTACTATGCGGATTTACTGTTGCATGTACACAAATAAATTAAAAAATAATTTTATTGCACCATAATTTTATTTTTATGTAATTTTTGTAAATGTATACAGTATATTTGTAATTTGCAAATTAATTATAATTATTTTAGGCTTAACCATATGGATATGAAGAAGAGATGTCACGGTTATTGTAGCTTATGTGACATCCCTTTAGGATGTTAGAGGATTCGGTTCCAGTTTGGTATTGTCCTAGTTACAAGTCCACCCTCGACTCGCAACAGGGAGGTGTTTTGTTTTTCATCTCAGTTGCAAGTCCGCCCTCAATTCGCAACTCGTATCATTGTTTTATATACTTGTGTCAGTTATAAGTTCACCCTCGACTCGCAACTAGGCACGTAGTTTGTTTTATCCCAGTTGTAAGCCCACCATTGATTCGTAACTGAGATTGTGTTTTTGTCTTTCATCCTAGTTGCAAGTCCATCCTTAACCCACAACTAGAACCATTGTGTTTTTATTCCAGTTGCAAGTCGACCCTTGACTCACAATTGGTCTCATAGTTTGTAGTTGTCCCAGTTGTAAGTCCATCTTCAACTCGCAACTCAGCTCATAGTTCTCTTAGCTACAAGCACAACCTTTGACTCGGCTTGTGCTTTGTTTTGCAACGCGCAACTTGCCCCGACCCCCTATCTAGTTTCATGTCCAACCCCAACATGTAAACCCACCCGACCCAGTGCATGACCAAGCCAAACATGCAACTCATGCCAGGCATAGTTGCATGTCCACTCTCGGCACGCAATTTGTTCCCAACCCAGTACCACTATATAGTTGTATTTTTCTTTTGCAAATACATGTCCACTTTTGTAATACACACTCTATATTATTTGTATACACGGGAACATTTTTTAACACATATTGAACATATCTTCTATATCTAAATAAGGGCACCCCACTAGCTGATTTTCCTGAGTCCACGTGAAGCCACGTCATCCGAATTGCTATAGCCGTTGATGCAGTACAATTCACGAATCTGCAGCCGTCTGATCATCTTTTGATGCAATTTACCAAGACTTGCCACCGCTAAGTGGAAAATAACGATTCGTTGTTTCTCCCCAGCGCCCTCTATTCTTCGATCGCACTGCCCTGCTCAAGTTTCCGTAAATGGGCTAGACCTAGACCTGTCGCTGCTGGGCTGGCTCCCGAAGCCAACATATGTTATGTGGGCTGTAGGTTGTAGCCCATGCGTGCTAGGTTCCCACTTACGGTCATCTTCCTCACGCTGTGCCCGACTCTCATCCGTGTCCTTATCTCTTCCGCCGCCACAACCGTACCTCTCATATGCCACAAATTATACTTTGAAACTGCAGCATTGATCGCCCACATTATTATCCTTCTGTTACCCTGAAACTGATTAAGAATTGCTAGATATAACTGAGCGAACACTGCCTTTGCGTTTCAGTGTTGCCATCCTCCCGCAAGACGGTCGGTCTGCCTCGCCTCCGTCGCCACCACCATGGTTCTCGGGTCGCAGGTCGGGCCGCGGTTTAGCTGCCGAGCAACCAGATCTTCGAGGAAGACATAGCTAAGTCAATCTGTGCGGGTCATTGCCTCCTCTCCCTCGCCCCAATTTTTTTCCGAGTGATGGGAAGTTGGCTAGCTGTTGGTCCGCCGTTCCATTACCAGCCACCCGGTGCTGCTCTCCTCTGAACCTCCTCCGCCATGCTTGCCAGTACGTCTCGCCTCTTGATGTTTCTATAAGTGTTGGGACGCTGGTTGGGCAGCCATTCCTTGGCCGGCCATCTATATCATCGAGCATGGAACAACTATTGCGTCCTCTGTGTGTCGTTTTTCTGCTCCGAAGCCGCCCAGGGCAGTGAGAAGCTGACTAAATCAGCAAAGGTGATTTCCATAGAGAGTTATATCCACCTTTGGGATGGTCACATCCGCTTATCAAGTGAGCCGCCGGAGTGCTCTTACATTCAACTGTGAGATAATGAATATCACTCTTGACATGCTTATGTGTGGCCTGCTTCTAATTTTGCAGTTACATGCTTATCCCACTACTCACACCGCAGTCTGCACCATCTGATGCTACAACGTCACACGCCTCCTATGTATGTAATGATTTTTTTCACCATGATGAGGATGACTTTTCATATAGTGTTGGGGATCAAGACAAATTGTAACATTGGGCCAAATTTTACAAGTATTCGAACCACTTTTTATCTAGATGCTTCAAAGTTATTTCCTTTGTATTAGAGACTAGTGCAAATGAGAATCATTTTGCGCGAGTGGCAATATGCCAGTCAGTTAGCAAATATATTTTTTCATATTCTTTCCATGTTACTAATCTATTTCAACCTATAATTCTATAAAGGTATATTCGCATTCCTTTCCGCAGGAACGCGCGGGGTATCACCTAGTTTTGAAAATACATGAAACTTTAAAAAAATACATGAAGAATATTTTTTAAAATACAGCCCCGAGCATGTTTTAGAATACATGGTAAACATTTTTTCAGATTCCTACTAATCATTTTTTTTCTAAATGGTACGAAACTTTTATAAAAAATTATGCCAACATTTTTTTACATTGCATAAAAGAAATTTTATAAAATTTCATGTTTTTTAAGTGCATGATGTTTCTTTTAAAAAAATTCAAGAACATTACTTTGAATGTTATGATTTTTTCCATTTTATAATACATTTTTTAAACAGCACAAACATTCTCTTGAAATGCATGAACATTTTTAAAATGTCAACATGTTCTAAATGGTTCAATTTTTTTATTGAAAATATATAATAAAAATAAAAATATAATAAATCTAGTCATGTTTTTTAAAAATTGTTTGGAATTTTCAAAAGTGTCCAAAATCTAAAAACTATTCATGGATTTTTAAAAGTTGTCCATGTTTTCAATATTTGTTCGAGAAGAAATTTTACGGAATACCATTTTTTTCTTATGATTAAAAAAATTGGAATTATAAAGTTTATTCACATTTGAAAAATAAATTTCAAAATTTTGAATTGTCTGTGTTTTCAAAAATATTTGACATTTATAAAAAAACACAAAAATCTATAAAAAAAAGGTTTCAAAAAATTTCATGCATGTCTTCTAATCAGGACGTTGTACTATGGTCTTACATGACCCATGTTTCATGATTTTTAACAACAATTATCTATTGGAGTGGTAGGAGCTGTTGTTCCCTAGTATGATATAGTATGAGGTCCAGAGTTCAATACCTATGTAGCGCATTGTGTCACTTGAATTTTTTTGGTCGCGGTCCAGTCGGGGAAAAAAATAAGACAACAACAACCGAAATTAGAAATAACCGCTAAAAAGATTCTGTAATTAGAAATAAATAACAGAAATAATGAAGAACAAGTTTATTTATAAGAATAAATAATTTTAGGAGTGGTGGCAAAAAAATGCTTTCTAAGGAAGTATCCTCTGCGTCGCAAAATAATTATCTCAACTTTAGTACAACACAACTAAAGTTGAGACATTACTAGCAACCCACAAGTACCAATCTGAGATTTTGACACAAAGATTGAATGCAAAAGATGAACTAGGATTTGAGATGAGATACTGCTGGTGAAGATGTAAATGAAGATTGATCTTCTCACGGTGAGAGGGTTATTGGTGATGTCGAGGGCTTCGATTTCACCCTCCCGGAAGGAAGTGTCCCTAGTGGAATCTCCCCGCCGGAGAGCTAACGTGCTCCTGCCCAGGTTCTGCTTCGAGACGGCGATGCTTTGTCCCGAAAGTCTTCTTTTGATTTTTTTTCTAGGTCAAAACCCCTTCATATAGCAGAAGATTAGGGCCAGAGGCCTACAAGGGGCCCCACAAGGCATCAGGGCACTTAGGGGGGTGGCCGCGCCTTGTTGTCTTGTGGACAACTGGTGGGCCCCCTTTGATACTTTTTTGCACTAGTATTTTTTATATATTCCATAAAAATCTTTGTGAAATTTCAGATCATTTGGAGTTGTCCAAAATATGTACCTCTGATATAACTTTTTAGATCCAAAATTTCAACTGCCGGCAATCTTCTCTTCATGTAAATCTTACAAATTAAGAGAGAAAATGCATTAAAATTACATCATAGTGTTATAATGATAAAAAATATTATAAATAACAGTAGGAAAACATGATACAAAATGGACATATCATCGTTGTGTGTGGATAAGCGGTGCAGCTCGTTCGGGCGCTTCCGACATTGACGCGAACGCTTTGCTTATGATAACATGGCACACACAGATCGTCAAGATTTGGGCGATGGCTATGAACATGTTCGGGGCCAGACGTCAAAAATCTGACGTTCGGCCTTTACCGCTCTCCCCCTATCCATCTTAGCGGTCACTCAAGACTCACACCTAGTAGATGAACGAGGAGAAGCCCACCACAACGACCAGCTAGCATATTCTGGTCTCGAAACCCCATTGGGATCCCACATGTCAGGTCTATATTGAGGGCATAAAGTAACCGAAGCAAAAGCCCACCACAACATGCATTTTACTAGGAGAGCTAATTTTATCCCTCAAAATGATTTCTTATATGTAATAATAATTAGATTCTTATTCAATGGCTTACACTTTCTTTTCTGAGTTTTCTCCCCAAACTCCCTGGCCCATGGGAGCTGAATTTCTGATCCCTTTGTGCATCTCCACACTCATACATGCATGCGAAAACATTTTGTACATCCATGTCAACACAATATACAGAGGCAGCGACTCTCAACTCATCCGACAGACCACTCTCGCGGACTGACATATGCAATCCCCTCCCTCCATAGAGTGAAGTACGAAGAAGACAACAAAATGACTAACAGCAGCATGTTGGTCTTACACCATGCAAAAAATGCACAAAGTGCATGTTGTTAGAATATATAATCGTATTGTTTTGTATAGATATACGGTTGTATATGTGTAGTCCTTGTATAGATGTCCATATATTGTACGATACGAACTTTGCCTTGTAACTTCTATATATTGATCAATACAAGGCACCACAACGTGTGGTTTTCCTAATCTTACATGGTATAGAGCCTAAAACCCTAGCTATAGCCTGCGCCACCCTCCTCCTCCTTCCGCTGCCACCGAAGCCAGCACCCCTCTCGCCATCGCGCCCCACACCGCTGTCTCCATGTCGCCGCCCGACGCGGACGCGACGAACCAGGCGCTGGCCGCGGCCAAGGAGCGCCAAGATGCCCAGGCCGATGCCGCCAAGGCCAAGCTGCCTCTCGCGACGGCCGCCGATGGATCCGGGACAAGCGCAGGGTCTTTCTCCTTGAGCTCGCTGCATGCCCAGGCCGTCGACCTGCACTCCATTAAGGGACACGTCCCCGTCGAGCTCGCTCTTGACACCGGCGTTCACCGTCAATGGCGCACTTTCTTCCACGCCGCCTACCGCAAGTACGCCCTCCTGGATCACCTCGACTTCGACGCCCCCGATGCGCCGAACCGGGAGTGGTCTCTCCTCGATGCCAATGTCGTCTCTTGGCTCTATGGGTCTGTCTCGCTCAGCATCCTCGACACCGTCATGACACCCGGTGATGATCCCCTCGCCGTTGATCTCTGGAGCAGCATCAACAGTCTCTTCAACGACCATAAGATCAATCGTCAGCTCCACCTCACGGCCGAGCTCGGCGATGTCAAGATGGGAGAGATGAGCATGGCCGACTATCTTCGGAAGGTCAAGTCCCTCTCCGATGGACTTGCGGATCTTGGCGCACCCGTTGATGATGCCTAGA
This sequence comes from Triticum aestivum, assembly GCF_018294505.1. NCBI lineage: Eukaryota > Viridiplantae > Streptophyta > Magnoliopsida > Poales > Poaceae > Triticum > Triticum aestivum. The sequence continues at coordinate 657,498,604 of NC_057800.1, read as the reverse complement.
TGGTGGTCCACTCCCTCAACGGCCTCTCCGAGCAATACAAGTCCGCCGCCGATCTGATCTCCCTCATGCCCGGTATGACCTTCGCGCAGTGCTGCTCGTTGCTCGCGCTCCAGGACATGAAACGCAAAAATCGCCGCGCCCGCAACTCGGACACGGCCCTCTTCACCAACACCGACGGCAACCCTGGCAAGGCCTCTGGAAAAGGAAAGAAGAAGAAGAAGGTCGCCGCTGGAGTTGCCAAGGAGATCATTCCGGCGCCCGCGACCCTGCCGGCTGCCACTCCTTCCTGGCCCTCACCGCAGCATCCCTGGAACGGTGCCATCCAGATGTGGCCCTATGGCCAGGGGGGCTGCTCGGTCGTGCACCGCCCGCCTACACCCCGGCTCCCAGCTACGCGCCCTGGCACACCTCGTCGCCGCATATGTTCTATGCCCAGAGCCCGTACGACATTGTCTCCTACGGTTACGGCTACGCCCCTAGACATCCCTCCTACGGACTCACCGGTCCGGCTCCATCGTCACCAGCATCAACAACACTTGGGACCTCGTTGATCCACCTCGCAATGCTAACATTGTTACTGGTAAGTGCATCTACCGTCACAAGATGAAGTCTGATGGTTCTTTGGATTGCTACAAAGCTCGTTGGGTGCTCCGTGGATTTACTCAGTGTGAAGGTATCGATTTTGATGAAACTTTCAGCCATGTCGTCAAGCCAGCCACAATTCGCACAATACTCTCTCTTGCTCTCTCTAGTGACTGGTCGATTCATCGGCTTGACGCCAAGAATGCATTCCTCAATGGCACTCTCACTGAGACAGTTTATGCTCGTCAGCCTTTTGGGTTCACTGATCCTCGCTTCCCTGATAAGGTTTATCGCCTCAACAAATCACTCTATGGTTTGAAACAGGCGCCTCGAGCATGGTTTCAACGGTTTACTTCGTTCATTGCATCGGTTGGTTTCGCTGGCTCCAAGTACGAAAACTTGTTGTTCGTCTATCGGCATGGCGCTGACATGGCCTATCTCATGCTCTGTGTGGATGACATCATCCTGACTGCATCTTCCTCGACATTGTTGCACAGTTTAATTGCCTCTCTTTGTACCGAGTTCAGTATGACAGATATGGGTGATATTCATTATTTTTTGGGCATCTCTGTTACACGCAGCAAGGATAGTATGTTCCTCTCACAGGAGAAGTATGCAATGGATCTTCTTGACCGAGCTGGCATGTTGGAGTGCAAACCCATCTCTACTCCCATTGATACTACCTCCAAACTTTCAGCCAAGTCCAGTGATCCAGTTGTAGATCCCACCGAGTATCGTAGTATTGCAGGCGGTCTTCAGTACCTCACATTCACTCGGCCAGACATCTCTTATGCTGTGCAACAGATTTGTCTTCATATGCATGATCCTCGGGCTAATCATTTGCTCCTTGTGAAGCGTGTGCTTCGCTATATCCGCGGCACCAGCGGCCATGCCTCACTTTGTTTCGACGTAGCTCCAACAAATTGATGGCCTATTCGGACGCTGATTGGGCAGGTTGCCCCGACACTTGCCAGTCTAGCTCAGGTTATTGTGTCTTCCTAGGCACTAACTTGGTGTCATGGTCTGCTAAGCGGCAGCACACGGGCACTCGCTCCAGCGCCGAGGCCGAATACAGGGCAGTTGCAAATGTAGTGGCTGAAACATGTTGGTTACGGCAGCTTCATCGACCGGTGACTGGTGCCACTGTGGTGTTTTGTGACAATGTGAGCTCTGTTTACATGACACAGAATCCCGTTTATCACCAGCGCACCAAGCATGTGGAGATCGATCTACACTTGTACGAGATGCTGTCACCACTGGCGAGGTCCGGGTTCTTCACGTTCCGAGTTCTTCTCAATTTGCAGACATTTTCACCAAAGGATTGCCATCCCCTCTCTTCTTGGATTTTCGGACAGTCTTAACATTCGTCGACGCCCGTTTACGATTGAGAGAGGGTGTTAGAATATATAACCGTATTGTTTTGTATAGATATACGGTTGTATATGTATAGTCCTTGTATAGGTGTCCGTATATTGTATGATACGAACTATGCCTTGTAACCTCTATATATTGATCAATATAAGGCACCACAACGTGTGGTTTCTCTAATCTTACACATGTTAAGAATCGGAAATGTCCCTCTCCCTAAAAAAGATTACAGCAAATCGTCACACTTGATGCCATGTCGGGCCTGTTAACTACAGAAAATATGCAGAGGAGAAAAAATATCACTAGCAGCAGCGTATGGCTCCTCCTAGACTCCGAATGACACCATGCCAAAAGTGCTCAAAGTGCAGGTAAGGAATATTAAACGCTTTCTTCACTCAGAAAGATTATAAGAAAATCGTCACACTTGCTGCACCGGAGATGTACTTTAACCCTAAACTAATTGTTATTCTGAAGAACAGTGAGATAAAACACGGGTTAATGAATTATTTACCACAGTTTTTCTGTCCAAAAATTTGAAGGACGTCTGATCACTATTCTGAAGATCCGATTAAAGTTCATTTTTTTACAAACTTCTTGCATTATATTAAAGCAAGTAGTATATCTCTTTTTACCCCTAAAAAAAAGTAGTCAGAAGATTCCGCAAATCGTACGTCTTGAGATACAACCAAAGCTATAAAATCGGAAAGTTACAAATCACCCTACGGAATAAACGTGGAGACCAAAGCACAGCCACACATCAAGAGCAACATCTCAAGTTATTGCCGCGACACCATGTATCGCCCACACGTTAGCAGGGGATTCTCGACGCCGACCTCCTCCGACTACAATCTTTGGCAATGGCTGCCACATAATGAGAGAACCAACTGACCAACCTCCTCACAAAGGGGGAACCCTAGCGCCGCCGCCGCCAGGTCCTCCGTGTCTCTTTCCCCCGCTTCGCTGCCGCTGAAGGGGCCGCCGGCGAAGTCCGCGTGCGCCCCAGGGAAGGTGGCGGCGGGGCGTTTCCCCTCTCCTCGGCGTTGTGCGCGCACGCGCTGCCTGCGTCGCCTTGGGCGCGGGCGAGATGCAGGGCCGCGGGAGTGGCGTCAGCGCGGGGAGAGGCCGGATCCTGGCCAGGCTTGGCCGGATCTAACTTCTCCGCCCCCGTTGGCCGCCCTCGATGTGGTGCACGCCGTGTCGACAGACAGTGCTCAGCGACTCCATGGTGGGACCGCGGACGTTGATCTGCGGCGGGCGGCGTTCGACGGCGAGGTTGGGCTCGATGGCTTCGTGGTGGGGCTGCGAGATCCGGCGACCAGCGAGGGCTGGATCCTGGGGCGGCGGCCCCGGGACGACGGAGGGTGTCGGCGGCTGTGGACTCGCGACGGGCGGGGCGGCGACCGCGGTGTTGGACGATTCGTGCACAAGACGCTTGGTGGAGACCATTGGAATATATCTGGGTGAAGACCTACTCACGGCTGCTGCCGAGGCCGGCGATGGCGGCACTATTCGATGTCGTTCCCTTGTTGAAGGCGTCGCTGTTGAGAAGTTCCAGGCCACTACCTGCTACCTCCGGGGAAACCCTAAATCAGTAGATCGGATGACGGCGACATTATTGTGTCGTTTCCCTCTTGTGGCGTCATTCTTGGAGGTGTACACGGGCTCGAGGGACCAGTGGACGAAATATTTGATGGAGCAGTGCTTCATCCTACACATTAATGGTGGCGTATGTCGGCGGCGTGGCGTAGTGGAGACTCGGTGTCCGATGTGTGGCGAGGGACTCACGAAGGAGGGTGACGTTGTCTGGCGTCGATGGTAGAGAGGCCGGGCAAGGTGGATGCAGCAGTACAACACTTAAGATGAATTGGTGGCAGGTGGTTGCGGCGGCCTCATACCCGACAGGCGTTCTGGTTGAGGAGTGCGCCTAACTGGTGGGTGCCCCATACCCGGCAGGCGTCCTGGTTGGGACCTTAGGTCGTAGATGTTAGGTTTGGCTGTGAGGTCTGTTTGATATTAGGCCCAGACTATCAGCACCCTTCATCAACTATATAGGAGTAGCGACAGATGTTGCCTAGACGATGGCTTTAGTCTTACTATTATATGACATTGTAAAGTCTTGTGTAAATAATTAATAAAATGATTGTATGTATCGTCCAGATGCAGAGGCCGGGAGTCCTTCTTCATTTCTAAAAAAACTCCTCACAAATAAAAGAAGGAACACGGCGCTGCCAGAGATGAATATGATGTCAAAGCTTGGACTTGCTAAAAAAACAAGTACATATTGGAAGCCGAATCTTAAACAAAATACTTTTGTTTGCATAGTTGCATATTATATTTGTTTATGGTAGCGTGAAGCGAAGACTAATAGGAAGAGCAAATGACTGAGTGAATGACAACATACTCCTCTCTTCCCGATCCAGATCAATCACGCCGTAGGAAAACAAAAACAATTCAGTACTTGTGTTGGTTGGCAAATGTGAACTCCTAATTCTGTGATGCCTTAAAAAATTTGCCCATGAGGTTACCCATGAGGCCATGAGATGATGGCGATGGCGATAACAATACCATACATATTAATGCCATGGTGCCAAATATAGAAATGAGAGTCCTAAAAAAGGAGTAATGCTATCCGTACGGCCATTTCCGTCTGATTTCAGTGCGATCTCTCAGCTGCCCTGTTGGATCCTCACATCTTTTTAGTTTGTGTGGCTCAAATTAATATCGTACCAATATCGGACCAAGACTGTCGTATGCATGATTGTTTCATTTCTTTTTTGGAAATAAGGCATGCCCTTGGCAAACAATGGAAAATGGAAGACGAAGCTTGAACAGACTATTTTCATGGCATAGTTGCATATCATTAATAGATCTTTGACAGAGTGAAGCAAACACTAATAGGAGTAGCAAGGATCTAAACAAATGACAACATCCTCTTGTCCCATTGCTGATCAACCATGCACCAAGAAGAAGAAAAACACCTGTGCTTGTTGGCAAATGGGAACTCCTAAATAATATGATGCCTTAAAAAATATGCATGCGGCTTCCATTGAAGCCATGAAATGATAATGACAGCGACAACAATACCATAAATATTGTCATGTTAATGTCGTGATGGCGTGTAATCTTTGTCAAAACCATCTAGTCAGTGCAACAAGTTGGAACAATGGATAGGAATACCCTGCAAGAAAAGGATTAGTACGTATGAGCAACGATGCAACTAAGTCATTGACATTCCTATGTGCACACGTTCGACAGCAGCCATACACGTACTAGACTAATCAGCGATTTACTTTTATCTGCTCTTCAAAGGACGGACAAGTGTGCGTACACATGGTATGAGTCTGGCAGTGGTAGGTGGCAAAGGAGCGAAATGGTCTAAGTATAACTAGACTAGTCTATTTTAATTTGAACCAAGTATTTACTTTGAATCACATTTTACACACACATTTCCATCGCAAACCATATTTTGGCCATTGAGGAGGTCCTGATAGACCGGCCCCGATCATCAACACTGTGGTATTCACACATGGACGTGCCATTCTTCGCTAAGACTTTGATGTAGCATAGGCGACCCTCAACCCAATCATGTGTGCTTGGTCTCGTTGCACGAACCCCGGTGTGTGCACAAGTGTCTCAGCATGTGATCCATTGCATATCTACTAACATAAGCTATGCTGAAAGTGTAATGGAGAAATCCACAATGCGAAGTTTGGTGCAATGTCATACCAATGTGTGGGATTGACCAACCAGGATCACCTGAATCGCTAAATCCGGTTTAAAGAGGAATTATGGGTGCAAAATGTGGTTTAAGGTCTCACTGTTTCTCATGATTCAAACTGTTATAAACTCTTACATTAATCTCATGTGTTGATTTGGGAATTCAAATAAAATGTTGCTAAATTACTTGGCTTGAGATACAAGAGAGTACCGCCACCCTCCCCCAACATATAGTTTCCATGTGGGGGTAGTTACAATATGAAGCATAATTGTGATATCTGGATATCCAGCACACACAAATAGAAATTTGCTGCTCAACAATTCCAAGAACAACACCGCAAATAGCATATGCATATCAAATATCAGATCACCCCCATAAATATCTTCATCATTAAGCCTCACAATCTGGTTCCAACTCCTATCCAAACTGTGGATGTTGACGTCAAGTTTGGGTGCCACGCCTTGTAGACATGTGGGATCAACTAGTCACGATCACCTCAATCATTAAAAAAAATCATTTAAAGTAAAATTCTGAGTGCAAAACATGCTTCAAAAGTGTTACTATATTACCAATTTTTCTTTTGAAGAATACAATAAACTCATATATTTCTTTTGGGGAAATACAGGCAAAGCTCCCCGAGCCGCTCCCGCGGGCGCCTCCTGGAGGAAACTCTAGCGCCGCCCCCTCACCTCAACCCCCTCCCTCGCCGCCGCCTGGGGCATTGGCAGCGGCGGGGCGGCTCTCTCCTGCACGCAATTGGGGGCTCCGCAGGGCGCCTTCCCTCTGCCTGGTGGCGCCGGGCGTCGGGCCGGCCCTGCCCCGGCTCCTTATCCCCCTCCCGGTGTCCTTCGGCTGCTGGTGCCGCCTCCTCCCCTCCCTTCGGCTCGGCTCGGGCGCAGCCCGGCGCCTCGGTGACTAGGTGCGGGCTGGTGGCGGATCTGGCCCCATGCCCTGTTGTGGATGGTGGTTGTTGGTGGGGGCTGTGGATCTGGGATTCCATGCCCAGATCCGGTGGATGGTGAGGGTTGGTGTTGGCAGGGGTGGCCGGCGGCCCTGATAAGTTGGTGGTGATGCGGCTAGTGTCTCCGCTGCTCCGGGCGAGGTGTCGGGCTCCGGGCGGATCTGGCCAGGGCATGGAGGCGCTTGTGTTGTGGTGGTGGCAGATCGGTTGCTAGTTTTTTCCGGCGTCGGCCCGTTTGTAGACGGTCTGTGTCGTCCTTCGACCCCTCCCCCCTTCGTCTGGGCGCTATCTCTGTTGGAGGGGTCGGTCCGATCCGAGTTGCGGTCCATCTCTCGTCTCGTGCCCGGTGCTGTAGGATCAAGCTCGTCTCGCGCCCTGCAGTAGGACTGACCTTGTCTCGCGCCCGGCAGCAGGACTGAGCTCGTCTCGCACCTGGCATCAGGACTATGCTCATCTCACGCCTGGCGGCAGGATCGAGCTCATCTCGCGCCCGGTGCAAGACGAGTCAACGGAGGCCAGTTTTGACAGGCTTATTGGGTCACGGCACTGGTGGCCGCCCAGGGATGCGAAAGGCGGGTCCTTTCCGCTCGTATCTTTGGTTGGGGTAGCGCCAAGTGTCGGGGGAGATGGTGTGAAGGTCTTGGATTCCGGGGCGGCGACCCTGGTGGTGGTACCGCGGTGCTCATGGGCGGAGCCTGCGGCTTGGTGCTACTCGGTGGCCATGGCCGTGTGGGCGGCGTGGTCGCCGGGGTGTGGCGTTCGGTGGCAGTGAGTGTTGGCCGGGGTGAAAACCTGATATTTCCTCGGACGGACCAGCGAAGGCGAAGCTCGTTCCCTTTTTGAAGGCGTTGTTGCGGCTCTCATTGCCCATCGTGTTGCTCCAGGGGAAACCCTGACCCTCGGGTCGGGCGGTGGCGGTGCTATGGTGTCGTAACCTTTCTGAAGACGCCGCCTTAGAGCCATCGGTTCGTCATATGTGGCCTCATCTCTTCACGATGGCGTGTTCGCGGTGGAGGACCCCGTGTTGCTCTTGTAGTGCTAGGGGTGGTGTTGCTGCGCTCAGCGCCCTATGTATCCTGCCTTGGGTGTGTGCGTGTGTTGTGGTGGCGTGCGTTTGTACCTAGTTGTGGTTGATCATTGCTTTATATATAAAGCGGGGCGAAAGCCTTTTTCGGTAATAAACTCATACTCCCTCCATTTCCAAAATATAGCGCGCCCGCGCTTTCCGAGGTCCAACTTTGACCATAAATTTAAACAACGAGACCAACTGCGGCGGGAGAAAAAAATTATATAATCGAAAGCTTCTTTGAAATACGAATTCACTGATATAATTTTTGCTTCCGCCGCAATCGGTCTTGGTAATTAAATTTACGGTCAAAGTTGAAGCACGGGGATAGAGGAAGCACTACATTGTGGAATGGAGGGAGTATATGAATCCCATGTGTAGGTCAATAAACTCGATGGAATGAAGCTTAATTACTTGGTTTAAGAAATAAATCTCCAACAAAATTACAAACATATAAATTCCAATGTGTAAGCATACTGCGATATGCGGATATTCGCCGGCTGGGTGAAATTTGCCCCTCAACAACCCCGAGAACGACACAGCCACACCACACTGCAGCGGCATGCAACCTCAAATCTCAAACCCTCTCCATAAATTCAATCATGATTGAGCCAGGTGATCTGGTCCCAGCCCGTCGATGTCTTGTTGTTAGTACTACACTGTTGATCCTCGCTGTCTGAGACGTCTGATTTTCTCGTTGAGGTGGCACTCCCATGTTGAGTGCAACACTTTGTAGGATCCATGGCTCACGTACACCATAAAAGTTCTACTGGCTCAGGCGACATGGCGACTGAACGGGCGAGCGCCCCGGCGGGCTAGACGGCGCGGTCCACCGGGGGAGATCGCCGGCGCGTCGGCGGCCGCTTCTGGGCTCTGGCCGATTCTGAGGAGGATGAAGCGGAGGACGACGGGGACATGTCTCCGGCGGAGTCGCCGCTGTCTCCAACGCCCTCGGATCTCATTTGTGAATTTTTTAACTCAGGTTACACCGAGGACGAAGTGGCTACGACGATTGATCGGGTCCTTCCACCGGAAGATCCGGCAAGCATCGGTCTACACGCGAGCGAGAAGCAGGAGATGATCCGCCGCGTTGTTCATCGGAAGACGGCGGCGTCGGCGATCCGTCCATGGAAAGGACCAATACCTAAGGTGAGTCTCCCAAATCTCACGATTTTCGATTTGATTAGACCGGAGTCTTGGATCACTGTCAAAAACAAGAAGAAAGCGAGGCGGCGCGCTGGCCGGCCTGCTACGGCGGCGGTTGTGCCTGCTCCGGCAGCGAGCTCGATCTCGGAAGCGAGATCGCAGCGTCTGCAACTGCTGCTTCGTGGGGATGGGCCGGTTCGATGTGGACCGGGCCCGCGAGCTGTTGGGCCGGAGAAAGATGGGTATGTGGCCCATGCTGGACCGGCCCAAGCTCCTTCACCTGTTTCTATTCCATGCACGTACGAGCGGTTTCTTCCTATCGATCGTGCCCAGCCGCCTCGTTGCTCTAGGGTTCGACGGCTCGGGACGAGGGGATTTGCTACTTGTGGCGACCGTCGGGCAAGGCGAGTCTGCCCGCTGCGTGTCATGGCCGGCCGCGGAGCGCCGCCGCCAGCCAAGAAGGTTGCCTCTGGCGCGGCGGGGCGGGGCGGTGCGGCTCCGCCGCCCTCGGCGGCCGCTGGTCGTGAGCAGCCGCAGCTCGGCCAGAACGCGCCGGCGGCCGGGGGCGCTGCTAACGGAAACCAAGGTCGAGGCGCTGGCACGTTGGCCACGCGGCCTGTGGGGCAAGCCCCCCCCCCCCCCCCCCCCAGCCGGCTGTTGGTCGGGGCGGCTTGAGGCCCCCGACGCCGGGTACGGCGCCCGCTGCTCTGCCGGCGGCGGGGCGCGGAGGGATTCGGTCGGGGGCGCCGGGAATGACTGGTGGGCCTCCAGCTGGCCGCGGTGGACAGCGGCCTCTTGGGGGCATGCCGGTGGCTGCGGCCAATCAGCCTCGTGCGGCGCCTCCGCCCCATTATGTTGCGAGGATAGCTCAAAACCAGTCCGGGCCGGCTCAGACGAACAACAAAGCGACCAATGATCCACCTCGAGGCGACGGGTCTGCGGAACGACCGTTTCTCGGTCCGGCTGGTGGTTTTGTCGAGGGGGCATCTGGCCCGGATCACCGCCAGAGAGGAGGCTTTCGTGCCCGTCGTGGTGGTCGAGGTGGGGGCCGCGGGAGATTTCACCGCCCGCCCCCTCCCAGGGCTGTTCTTCCTTCGGTTGCTACGGAGGAGCCTCAGCTTACATCTTCTGAGCTTCCGACACAGGCTATGGAGGTGGTGAATGCTATGGCAAGTGTTGAGATTCCGGAGACTGGGACGGTGGATGAGGCTACCGACAGGTCTGATGCTGAGAGGGCGTCTAAGTATGCTCGTAAAAAGGAGAGGATGATTTGCTATCGTTGTGGTGAGAAGGGTCACTTCATTGCTGAGTGTGTGGCCCAGCTATGCGAGTCATGTGGCAAGCTTGCACATGACTCGGGAGAGTGCCCGTTGTTACGTGACCTTCCTCCGACTCTGAATATCTATGGAGTCTACTGTGCTGAGCTGATGTTTTTTGAGTCCCCGGCGGCGAGAGAGGTCCCGGAGGATAACCTGAGTTTGACTACTGGGATTGTGAGAGCGACCCAGGGCGAGGTGACTGAGGCACAGATTGTGAGGAGGCTGCAGGAGCTAGCTCCCGGTGATTTTGTTTGGGATCTGGTGCACATTGAGGACAAAGTTTTTAAGGTTGATTTCCCGTCTGTGGAAGATTTGCAGAGATTGTTGAGTTTTGGCTTGTGTAAAGTTCTCGGTACTAAGTGTATCCTGGAGTTTAACGAGTGGAAACAGGTCGAGCCTAAGGGAAAACCGCTTACACAGGTATGGTTGCGGTTTTTGGGGGCTCCGTCTAAGCCTCTGCAGGATGCTCGCGTGGTGGCCAGTTTGGGTATCTTGGTTGGTAAGACAGTAAAAGTGGACATGGCCTTCACACGTGCCAATGGGATAGCCCGGCTGTTAGTAAGCATTCGGGATATTGAGTATGTGCCTGATAAGGTGAACTGGACTTACAAGGGCGAGGTGTTCCCGTTAGATATTGAGTTTGAGGACACCGACCTATTTGATGATGCAGTAAATGGTAACGATGTTGATATGCAGGATCGGGATGGTAATGCGGGAGCTAAGGGGGCACCGTCAGATGAGTCCATGCGAGAGGGATCTCACACAGCCTCTCAGTCGGCGGGGACTGGATCTGGGACTGAGCCCACAGTCTCACCGGCGGTTCCTATGAATACTCTGCGCTTTGGGTCTTTTGAACCCGCCTCGGCACCTCCCAGGCTATGGAGTGACTGGGTGGAGTCTGGTGATTATCTTGAGCACACGCTTCCTTCGTTGGAGTTCGAGAGGGAGCCTGTTTTGTCTGCTGATCGTCAGGTGGGGCCTTTGGCCGCCGATTCGGTGATGAGGCCGGCTGAGGGTTTGCTTGGTCTGCCGACACCCGCGGTCCCGATTCCGGTGTCGGCGATAACGAGCGCGATGGGGTGTGGGGGAGGGGATTCGGGACATGGAGTCCCCTCTTCTCCCGTTCCTTTACCGATGCCGGCTGCGCTACTGGCGTCGGCCCCGAGGGGGTCGGTGACTGCTGCATCAGGGAGTCCGAGGCAGGCGGCCTCGATTCCCTCTCTGACGGTGGCAGCTGCTGCGCTTGGGAGGAGGCCAGGGCAGGAGACCCGGTCTCCTCCCTCTTCACCGTTGATCAGGAGGACCAACTCGCCGATGGCTTCACCCTCTGACTTGGCGGCAGTGGCGGGAGGAGGCCGCGGGCAGGAGGCCCCCGTCCTTCTCTCTCCCCCACTGCCTGCGGTGGGGCATGCGTCCAAGGGGATCGGGAGCCCGCAGACGCCATCTCTAGTAACTTCGGCACCACCTTTCAGGGTCTCCGTGCCAGGTTATACTAGAGAGGAGGTGATCGCGTTTGGTGGGATCCCGGACCCTATCTCCGAGGGGAGACGGATGAGTGCTCGCATCCTAGACGTTCCCGAGGTGGACGATATGCAGCAGCGGTGCGCTATGAGGGCGGCCAAGCTTCAGGAGGCTGCGTTTACGTCTGGTATGTCCGTCAACTTATCTAATTCATCATTGCATTTTTCTAATGAGGATATTATAAATAATGCAAACCAATTAGGAGTTTCACTAGGTGCTACGGACAGTGAGATTACTAAGTCGGTGAATGATATTTTAGATCTGGAGGCGGAACGTGCTTTAGAGACTATTCGTAATCTTGCAGCAGTTAAACCAATGAATGATGATGAGATTAATGCGTTAGGGGTTAGAGTGCTTGATAGCTTGTGTGCAGATCTAGCACCCACCAACCATGACGCTGAGGAAGATTATGTTTCCCCAGAGAACGATTCGACTAATATTGGTGAACCCGGTCATGAGGACCGGGTGCCTGAGCTTAGTAAACCTAAGCGTAAGTGGAAACGGAAGATCTATCCCGATTCCGCAGTTCGTAGGAGTGCTAGGATTCGAACTACCAAAAAATTCCATGATGAACTATGAGAGGAATTTTTTGGAATAGCAGAGGTCTAAAGGACTTGGCTAAAAGAAGATTCCTGGCTGAGACAGCTGTAGAAGAGAAGTTAGACTTCGTTGCTCTATCAGAGACGGGTAGAGATAACTTTGCACCGCAGTTTCTTTCCTCTCTGGTTGGTGGTATTGATTTCGATTGGCATTGCCTCCCTCCGCGAGGAAGATCGGGTGGTATCTTACTCGGTGTGAGATGCGATTCGCTTGAAGTCCGTAGTGTAGTGATGGGCGATTTCGCGGTCAAGTTTCGAGTTAGGTCTAAGATGGATGGCTTTAACTGGGCTTTGGTGGCGGTTTATGGTGCCGCGCAACCAGAGCTTAAAGCGGAGTTTCTCGCAGACCTTGTTCGAATCTGTGGATCAGAGCAGCTGCCAATTTTAGTTGGAGGTGATTTCAATATCATCAGGAGGAGAGAGGAGAAGAACAATGATAACTTTGATGGCAGATGGTCCTTCATGTTCAACACCATTATTGAAAGCTTGGATCTGAGAGAGATAGAACTTTCTGGTCGAAAGTTCACATGGGCTAACGCTCTGCCAAACCCAACCTACGAAAAACTTGATAGAGTTCTTGCAAGCGTGGAGTGGGAACAGAAATTCCCGCTGGTTACGGTGCAAGCTCTTTCGAGGGGAATATCTGATCATACCCCATTGTTCGTGGACTCAGGGGAGCCGAATCATGTGGGTAACAAGAACACCTTCTCCTTTGAGACGTCGTGGTTTGAACGGGAAGGGTTCTTAGATTTGATAGCCAGGGAATGGGTTAAAGATGTTCGAGGCAAATCTCCAATTGAGAGGTGGCAGAATAAGATTAGGAACTTGAGAAGTTTCTTACGAGGTTGGGCTAAGCACCTTAGTGGTGTGTATAAGATTGAAAAGGATAGACTCCTTACTCTTATACATGACCTGGACATTAAGGCTGAATCCAACATTTTGGCACCAGCAGAGCTTCAGGTTAAAAATGAGGCGGAAAAGAGGTTAAAAGAACTACTCCGCGAAGAAGAACTGAAGTGGGCTTTACGTGCTAAAGTACGTAGAGTGGTCCAGGGGGACGCAAACACTCAGTTCTTCCATTTAATAGCTAATGGCAAACACAGAAAGAAGCGAATATTTCAGCTTGAGCAGGATGAGGGCACTATTTTAGGTCAGCATAACCTAAAAACATACATAACCGACTATTATAAGCAGTTATTTGGACCGCCGGAGGAGAATACAGTGTCCCTCGATGAGTCCAGAACTGAGGATGTGCCTCAGTTATCGGCTGCTGATAATGACATTCTAGTTGCCTCGTTCACGGAGAAGGAGGTTTTCGATGCTATTGCACAGATGAAAAATAATAAGGCTCCTGGACCGGATGGTTTCCCGGCTGAGTTCTATAAGAAGTGCTGGCACATTATTAAGGGGGATCTTCTACCTATGTTTCATGATCTGTTCTCTGGACAGCTTCAACTATTCCACTTGAATTTTGGGACTATCACACTACTTCCTAAGAAGACGGATGCGGTCAGAATTGAGCAATTCAGGCCTATATGTCTCCTTAATGTTAGTTTCAAAATTTTCACTAAGGTCGGGACTAACAGGCTCACACAGATTGCGCATTCTGTGGTGCAACAGTCCCAAACCGCTTTCATGCCGGACAGAAATATCCTTGAAGGGGTGGTAGTCCTGCATGAAACGCTCCATGACATCCACTCCAAAAAATTAGATGGGGTGATTTTTAAAGTGGATTTCGAGAAAGCGTATGACAAGGTCAAATGGCCATTTCTCCAACAGTCTTTGCGTATGAAAGGCTTTGATGAAGCCTGGCGCAGACAGGTTCAATCATTTACGCAAAAAGGTAGTGTGGGAATTAGAGTTAATGATGACATAGGTCACTATTTCCAAACACATAAAGGCCTAAGACAAGGAGATCCGATGTCCCCTATCTTGTTTAACATAGTGGTGGATATGTTGGCAGTCTTGATAGGAAGGGCTAAGGAAAATGGTAAAGTAGGTGGATTGGTGCCTCATCTTATTGATGGAGGTGTTTCTATCCTACAATACGCTGATGATACAATCATCTTTATGGAGCATGACTTGACTAAGGCAAGAAATATGAAGCTGGTGTTATGCCTATTTGAACAATTGACCGGGTTAAAGATAAACTTTCATAAGAGCGAGCTGTTCTGTTTTGGTAGGGCCAAAGATGAACAGGATGCTTATAAGCAATTGTTTGGATGTGAGTTGGGAGAGCTACCATTCTCATGCTTGGGAATTCCTATCCACCATCGTAGGCTAACGAACAGAGAATGGAAGTGCATCGAGGACCGATTTGAGAAGAAACTGAGCTGCTGGAAGGGCAAGCTCATGTCATATGGAGGCCGATTAATCCTAATTAATTCGGTGCTCACAAGTATGCCGATGTTTCTTCTCTCGTTCTTTGAGGTACCAGTTGGTGTTAGGAAGAGACTGGACTTCTATAGATCGCGGTTCTTTTGGCAGGGTGATGAGCTTAAAAGAAAATATAGGCTTGCTAAGTGGGATATCATCTGTAGACCGAAAGACCAAGGGGGTCTAGGTATTAAGAATCTCGAAATTAAGAATAAATGCCTTCTTAGCAAGTGGCTGTGGAAGCTTTCGTCGGAAAATGATGCTATGTGGGCTCAAATCCTTCGCGGCAAGTACCTCCAGTCAAAAACCTTGTCACAGGTCACAGTAAGGCCTACTGACTCGCCCTTCTGAAAGGGTCTCATGAAGGTCAAGCAGGCTTTGTTTAATAGGACAAAGTTTGTTGTTGGAAACGGCACGAGTACACGTTTCTGGGAAGATACTTGGCTCGGTGACACACCCTTAGCCATCCAATATCCCTCTTTGTACCGCATTGTTCAACGACGTGAGGTGTCCGTTGCATCGGTCTTTCAATCTATCCCCCTTAATATACAGTTCAGACGAGTGCTAGCGGGCAATCGTTGGGAAGAATGGCTCCGTCTGGTTAGGAGACTGATGGAAGTCCAGCTTTCTCAACAACCCGATGAATTACGCTGGAAGTTGACTAAGTCTGGAGTATTCACGGTTAAATCAATGTATATTGATGTAATTAATTCGAACTCCATTCCTACGTCCAAACATGTGTGGGATGTCAAAGTTCCTTTGAAAATAAAAGTGTTTATGTGGTTTGTCCATAAACAAGTAATTTTAACTAAGGATAACTTGATGAAGCGTAATTGGACAGGACCTACTAGGTGTAGTTTCTGCGATCGGGATGAGACTATTAAACACCTATTTTTTGATTGCCCGCTGGCCAAGGTACTTTGGCAGACGATCCACATTGCTTTCAATATCAAACCCCCGACTTCTGTTTATGTGTTCTTTGGGACATGGCTTAATGGGATTGAGTCTAACGTAGCGAGACATATTCGGGTTGGGGCTTGTGCTTTGTTGTGGACTATCTGGAATTGCAGAAATGATTTGGTCTTTAACAGAATATCATGTATACATTTTTGCAGGTTTTATTCCGGACTACGGCACTGATTCGTTCGTGGTCGCCAATCACCCAGACGGAGGCCAGGGAGCATTTGGTTACTGGGTCTGTCCGCTGGGAGATGGTAGCTCGGGATATCTTCAACCGGTTTGGATGGCGGTCATGTAATAGGATAGGCATTTAGTGTTCCTATCTGCTTTACCCAGCCGGTTGTGGCATCTTGATTTGGCTAGTTGTTGTTTCTAGCCTTTTTTGGCTCTGTGTGAGCTTTTTCTACTTTTCTACGACCTTTAGAACCATGTTGGCACTATTTTATTTTTTAATAAGAGGGCCGTATGCATCGTGTTGATGCAGAGGCCGGGGTTTTTCCCCCTTTTCGAAAAAAAAAAGTACTACACTGTTGGGGAAACGCTGCCCCTGCTGCACAGCAAGGGCCAGACAAGCCTCCTGGCTGGATGAAGGGCAATCATGGCGTGTCTGAAAGATCAAACGATCATGCTATCAAATTAAACCAATGAAGGAAATGGCAATTGTCTCCGTTGTCTATCTCAAGCTAGCCTGACCGTCAGTCTGCCTTGAAGCCTTGACCAAGATGAGACGAACCTTTCCTACGGTTTGGACTTTGAAGGCAACAGCTCTTGACCCTCGCGAACACGTGACGAATGTTTCTCACCCGAACTGGCATGGATGTGCAAATTCTTAGGCCAAGGGTATAGATAAGATTATGTGTAGCCTTTTAAAATAATATAGTGTGCAGAAAGATTATAAATATTACCGGCAGCATATATCCTCTGGCACAGCCAAAACACACCAAAAAACTCTGAAAATTAATCTCATCCCTGGAAATGTGTTTGTGAACTACTGCAGCAATGCATATAGAACCAAGGCACTTGATGCAATGAGCCAATGAGTGGTGCAACAGAAGTGTACGTGAACTACTTCCCCTAAAAAAAGTGCTGCATGAACTAAAGAGTATAGTATGCAGTATACACAACTCCCTCTGACCCAAAATAAGTGTCATAGTTATTGAGTAGTTTTGAACTAACAAAACTACGTCACTTACTCGTATTTTGGATCGGAGGGGGTTCTAGCTCCGTCCTGCTTTAATACACCCCCTCCTTATATTTTAGGTCATATTTTAACCATTATTTTAACTAATAAAATACAAGTTATAGGTAACAAAAATAATATTATTGAAAACTACATTCAAATACTAATATAGCAACATAATTTCTGATGACATACATGTATTAACATTTTGCTAGTTAAATATATGGTCAAATTTTGATCCAAAGTACGATTAGGACTAATAAACTCATACGGAGGCAGTGACACATTAAGAAGTCTAGTGGTGCAACAAAACAAATATGGTTAACGCTTACTACCTCCGCCCGGGTTTATTTGTCCACATCGTATTTTTGTCAAAATTTGACCACGTATTTGACTAGCAAAATGTTGATGCGTTGACAAAAAATTGTATTGTTTGATTTGTATTTGAATGTAGTTTTCAATGATATTATTTTTGCTAGATATAATTTATATTTTATTAGTTAAAGTTCTGGTCAAAATATCACCCAAAATATGAGGGGACAACTAATCAGGAGCAGATAACCCTGACCCAACTCGCCACGTCCTCCGTCCATGTCCATGCATGCATGTGGCTTCACCCATTCCCCCCTCATCAACAACAACATCCACCTGCTAATAACTTACCACCCCTTCATTGTTAGTGCTTAACCAGACATGGTCCTTTAATCTCTAAACTAATCGCGTCCACGTCGGACGGATTAACTCCTGCCTGCCCGCGATTGCAACCCGCCAGCTTGAAGCCAAGACGCGGCTACGAGCCTACGTATGAGCAGGAGTACAAGTAGCTGGCTGGCCGGCCGGGGGCTCCTAGATCCCTCGATGCTCCCTAAAAAGGGCTTTCGTTTGAACTTGGCCAGCCTATTAGTCCCAGTTCTTTCATGAATCGAAATCAATGAATGCATTCCTTCCTATTCGCAGTGGCGAATCCACCAGGGAGGCTTCGATAGGCTCTAGCCTACCCTCCAAATTCGCTAAATTTATTTTTACTACTAGGCTTCAGTATATTTGTTAGGCCCAGCAGGAAAACTGACGCAGCCAGCCCATCTAAGGAAATTAGGTGACTAACCAGCACGCTGACGAGGCCACGAGCAGGTCGCCACCAGCAGGCCAGGACCAGGCGGCCCGGTCGATCGGCACAGGTTGTTTTATTACGTAGCTAAAAAAAAGCTCTGCCTAATTTCTGCGGTTCTGTCTAATTTCTTACTCCCTCCATTCCTAAATATAAGTCGTTCTATAGATTTTTAATATGAACTACATACGGATGAATATAGACGTATTTTAAACTGTAAAGTTGCTCATTTTCCTCCGTATGTAGTCCATATTTGAGAATCTCTATAAAAAGACTTATATTTAAAAACAGAGGGAGTAGTTCAGTAGCCATCACCTTACAGCTCAGTTGCCATTTATAGTCAACAGATTCAAAGTTTCAGCTTATTTTGACGAATAGATTTGAAGATAATGGCTATTATAGTCAACAGATCAAAATTTGGTTCAAAATTTTATATTTTTTAGAAAATACAGAAAAATTCTAGCAAATATTACATGTTTCCAGAGTAATTTGGGAAAGTTTGAGCTTATTTGGATGAGTGGATTTGAAGATAATGGCTATCTCACTGAACAAATCCAATTTTTTTTATTTTGTTATTTTTTCAAAAAATCCAAAAAAATTCTAGTAAATACTACATGTTTCCAGTAGTGATATGGGACAATTTTTCAGTTTATTTGCACAAAAGGATTAGTCAAAAACCGATTTTTGTTCTTCAAAAGAGTGTTCAATTTTCTTGCCGTAAACTTTGAGCCCACCCTCCATTTTCTTTCTAGATTCGCCACTGCCCGTTCGTGAGCTCAGGGGGCCGGTCGGGGCCTCGTGGGTATTGATTCCAGTTCGTTTGGACTCATTTGTCTCAGTTCTAGGCACGAATCGGGACCAATGGGCCTCGCTCCTGGCCCACAAACATTAGTCCCGGTTCTTGGCTCGAACCGGGACAGAAGGCTGGGCTTTAGTCCCGGTTCCAGCCACGAACCGGGACAAATGAGTTGTCTATATATACCCCGTCGCCACAGCGGAGCACTCCACAGTGCTCCGTTTTTTCTGGCCGGCGAGGAGAGGGCATTTGGGTGCTCTAGCTCACCTCTTATGCACACGAGGTGTTCGATGAAATGCCCAAGCCACGCTAGTTAAGCTTTTTCCTCTCGAAGATCGACCTCCAAGCTCCATTTTCCCCGAGATTTGTCTAGGTTGAGCGTTCCGTCACGCCCCGTCCCAGTCTCACCGCCGTCGATCGCCCGCGCCGATCTCGTCGCCGGCACCACCGTGGTGAGCCTCTTATCTTCTTCTGAAAGAATTTTTTATTTTATTTTAGATAGATACTTGTCTAATTTTCTTATTTTCATTATTGCTTATTATTATATAGTGCGATGGTTTTGGCATCCGCCCCCGTCGGCCCTCGTCCTGGCTATGATTCAGATGTGGTATATATATATATATATATATATATATATATATATATATATATATATATATATATATATATATATATATATATATATATATATTATCTTTTATAACTATTTGGCTCATTTATCCCACCACCACACAAAGGAGTAGTAAATGGCAAGATGATAACGACAGCGTTAACTGAAACACGGATATTCTCTTGCCGATCGCGGACAATCTTTGTCAACTCGGAAAGCTGGACCGAATATGGATAAGAATTTTGTCAAAGTGACGAGCTGGAATATGGATAAGAATGACCTGCAGGGAAATGACAAGGGGAGAAAAGCGCTGAGTCCGACGATGTAAATGAGTTCAGAATCCAGATCGATGGTCATACGCGTAAGTGTACACGCACACGGACTATTCAGCAATACGTACAGAGTTGCAGACTTGCAGCTGGCATAACAGTAACAGACCCAGCAATAACTATTTTCTTCTTTGTGAAACGTGGTTGTAGGAAAGATCGACCAGACATTGTCCTCAGGCTATACGTAGACGGTCACGGTGTGTGTCATGCTGTGCATGGATGTTGCTAAACAGTAAACTCACCCATCGTCATGTTGCTAAACAGTAAACACGTCAACGTCCTTGCAAGCAGGAGTTTTTTTTTTTTGACATTCCAAACAGGAGCAGTATAGTAGTACTAGCAAGTAGCAAGTGCTGGCAGAAGATCTCGGTCGCGTGCGGCAAGGGGCAAAACATGTCGTGTTTGAAAGGTCAAACCAGGTGTTTGTTTGGTACGTAAATGGAAGCAATATCCACCCATCTTTCTCAAGCGCCAGTGCCTTTACCCACTTGAGAGAAATCAATGCTTTGCGATGAATCTAGATGAGCTAAAAACACTTGAATTAATCGGAAGCAACAAGAAATATCTAAATTCATGCACCTAGATCTTTATCATGACAATGACATGCGCGGGTGCAGATTTCCCGAGCGAATTCAAAAAACCGCCGCATTCGAAGTTTAAGTTTGGAAGCTACCACATTTCTTATCTGCACCAAAAATCTGCCGGTTTCCTTACTAATTTTTCTCAATAAACACTAATCACACATTATCCTATTTTAATGACATTTTGCATAAGTTAGGCCCACCTATCAGCGCTGACATGGCATAAAACGGCCAACACCGTTAGTTGACCGTTACATTATACATGGAGGGGGGCATGGCTCCCCCTCGCCCCTCACTAGCTTCGTCATTCTCTGTGTCCGCACTGTGTTTCTAAAATAAAGTAAGAAAACATAATTTTTCTATGACCCATAAATTTAGGGGGTGGGGGAAATCAAAACTAGTAAATGTAAATACTAAACAGAAAGTACTACAAATTATGATAATTTCTATAAACAAAAATACAAGAAAGAAAAGTAACAAATAGTCCGTGAAAACCCTGCAAAAAATAGCCCGTGAATATTCATAAATTCTTCTTTATATGTTAAGTGCAACTAACGGTCAAAAGCATATATTCGGGAGTGAAGTGCACTGTAAGTCCTTGAACTATTCCAGGGATGTCACGTAGGTCCTCGAACTATGAAAATCGTCATCCAGGTCCTCGAAGTGCAGTAATTGTGTCATTCAGGTCCAAAATCTCCCTGACAGGCTCTAACTGGCCAGCTGGCACGTAAACAATAACCGTAACAGTGCGCGGCAAACAGTCCTGAATTCCTGTGCCTGATGAACAATACATGATAAACAATAAATATCAAAAAAAATCGAAAAACTGAGATCCTCTGTCATCGAAGATACCCTGTCGCGTGAACAGTTCATTAATTCGAAAAAAGTTCGCGAACGATGAATTTGGAAAAAATATTTGTGACTTTAATAAAATGTTCGCGAACGATGAGTTTGGAAAAAATATTCGCGACTTTAAAAAAATATTCGCGAGTTTAAAAAAATATTCGCGAGTTTAAAAAAAGTTCGCGAACGATGAATTTGGAAAAACTATTCACGACTTTAAAAAAATGTTCGCGAACGATGAATTTGGAAAAAATATTCGCGACTTTAAAAAAATATTCGCGAGTTTAAAAAAAGTTCACGGACGATGAATTTGGAAAAAATATTCACGACTTTAAAAAAATGTTCGCGAACGATGAATTTGGAAAAAATATTCGTGAATTTAATAAAATGTTCGCGAACGATGAATTTGGAAAAAATATTCGCGACTTTAATAAAAAGTTCACTAACATTTTTTAAAGTCACAAATTTTTGTGGTTCGCGAACATTTTTTTCCATACCCACGAACAATATTTGTGGTTCGCAAACATATTTTCAAATTTATTGTTTGTGAACATTTTTTAAGTCGCCAAATTTTTTCCCATATTCGCGAACATTTTTTTGAATTAATGAACATTTTTACTATTCACGCACCAGGGGTATCTTCGATGCCAAAGATTTTCAGATTTTTTCTTCATATTTTTTATTTTTTGCACTGTTCACCATGACAGCTGACCATTTAGAGGGGGTTAGTGAGATTCTGGACCTAGATGACACACTTACTGTACTTCGAGGACCTGAATGGTGATTTTCATAGTTCAAGGACCTATGTGATACCCCTGAAATAGTTTAAGGACCTACAGTGCACTTCACTCTATATTCGGCATAGAGGATGATTTCTCTTCATGCCTGACACTTACTTTTCTCTCCATTTCCCTCGTGTGCACATTCTTACCCCCTCCGTTTCAGTTTACAAGTCCTGCGTGTATACCTAAGTTGCCAATTTTATCATCCTAATATAAATATAAAATACAAAAATTATACCGTTTGAAAATAGAACATCTGAAGTCTATATTGATATATATTTTTTGTAATATATGGCTTGTATTAGGTTGGTCAAATTGACGATCTAGAGATACGCGCACGCCCTATAAACTGAGAGAGAGGGAGTACAACCATGTGACAACAATTTGTACATCCATTTCAAGAGAAAAATACAGAGGCAGCAACTCTCACCTCATCTGACAGACCACTCTCACGTCCTGACGTATTCAATTCTTTGTTCCGACGAAACAGAAAAACAAGTGCAGTTTTTATATTAGGCACTCGGTCGAGTAAAGTACGCAGAAGACAACAAGATTACCAAGAGCAGCATATAGCTCTTCAGAGACTCCCAAGGGCACCATGCAAAAAGGGCTCAAATTCCAGTCAGCAGAAAAGTGCATGTTAATAATAGCAAATGTCCCTCTCCCTCAACAAGATTACAGTAGATCTTCACACTTGTTGCCATGCCAGGCCTGTCAACAAATACACTACTACTATTACTAGCAGCAGCATGTAGCTCTTCCGAGACTCGGGAAGACACCATGCAAAAGGCACTCAGAATCCAGTCAGCACAAAAGTGCTCAAAAGTGCAATGTTAAGAATAGGAAACGACCCTTCAGTCCGAAAGACTGTGTACATAAATTGTCACACCTGCTGCCAGTGGCGCCACTAGTAGATGCTGGTGGTGCAACAGACAAACATGGTAATTAGCAGCAGATAATCTCGACCCTACTCGCCACGTCCTCCTCCTCGTCCTATCTACACCTACTGCATGGATATGTAGCAGTGAGAGGTCGCGTCCAGTCCGAACCGCCTTCAATGTGGAGTGATATGCTCTACAGCGGCATGAATACGAACAGCTGGTGTCGGGCAAGAAGCACGCGTGGGAGGGAGTTGGATGTCAGGATAGTGTAAACAGACACTAGTAGTAGATGCTAGTGGTGCAACAGACAAACATGGTAATTAGCAGCAGATAACCCTGACCCTACTCGCCACGTCCTCCTCCTCCTCCTAAGTATACGTACGTACTACTACATCGGTTCATATGCATGGCATGGATATGTCATATGTGGCTCAACCAGCCCCCCAGGCTCCAACAACAGAGGCACCCGCTGACTAGGTACTGTCACGGCAGCTCTGTCGCTGGTAGAACCTGGCATGGTACTTTAAGCCGTAAACTAACCGCGGCCACGTCGGACGGATCAAGCCGCCGCTTGATCGATCCCGGCCTTCCCCGGATAGCAACGCGGCGTGAAGCCAAGACTCGGCCATGATCGACCTGACATTGCCGTCAGGGTATATGTACACGGTGTGTATCATGTGCATGCATGTTGCTAAACAGTAAACGCCCCCATTGTCATGGAGACATGGAGCACAACTACAGGCATGCATGACCAAGCCGCTCTAACCTGTCAATGTCCATGCCATCCGCAGCTGCAAGCGGGAGTTGGCAAATGGGAACTCCTAAATCACATGATATACCAAAACTTATGCATGCGCTTCCCGTGAGGCCATGAGACGGCAACGACAGCGACAGAAATACCATAGAAATTGTCATGTTAATGTCTTGATGGCGTACAATCTCTGTCAAAATCATCTAGTCAGTGCAACAAGATGGAACGATGGATAGGGCCTGCAAGGAAAGGATTAGTATATACATAAGACCAACGATGCAACTAAGTGGTAGCTCACGTCGCCATGCCTATGTGCACACGCTTGAGTGCAGCCATACACGTACTGTACGAATCAGCGGTTAATTTAATTTTATTTGCTCTTGTAAGGACAAACAAGTGTAGGTAACCAGGTTTGTAATTTTGTAAACAAAACAATTTCGGATCTCACCGAAATATGCGAAATTTCAGTTCTTTCGGATTTGAGATTTCAAATTTTATTGGATTTTAACCTAATTTAAATTTATTTTAAAATTAGTTTGAATCTGGTTCAAAATTTTAGGATTAAAAATAGTTTGGATCCCGCCGAAATATGCGAAATTTCCCTGAAATTCTTAACCGTGGTGGATACACATGGTATGAATCAGGCTGTGGTAGGTGGCAACTGAGTGAATTGGTCTAATTAACTGTAGAGTAGTTTATTTTAATCAGCATCATGTGTTTACTTTAAATCACATTTTGCAGCCGCGTTTTCATCCTAGACTATTTTTAGGAGGTCCCGATGCATCGGTCCAGATCATCAACACTATGTAGCGTCCACACATGCATAGGTGACACTTGGTTGTCATAGTCTAGCCCAATCAAGTGTGCATGGTCTCATTGCACGCCACCCATTGCGGACACATTTGTCTCTGCATGTGCTCCATTCCATATCTACTAACATATGCCAAGTCGGAAGTGTAATGGAGTAATCAATATCGCGAAGTTTGGTGCAATGTCACGCTCGCATGTGGGATCAAAAAACCAGGATCACCTAAATCACTAAAATGTGGTTTAAAGAGGAATTGTTGGTGCAAAATGTGGTTTCAGGTCTCATTATTTCTCATTATTCAAACAGGAATAAACTCTTACGTACATTAATCCAATGTGTTGGTTTGTGAACTCGAATAAAATGTTGCTAAACTTTTGGCTTGAGATACAAGAGAGTACCCTCCCCCTCCCCTCAATGTATGCAAAAAAAGAAGTCTTACATATAATTTCCATGTGGGGGTAAGTACAATTTGATGCATAATTACTATATGTGGATATTTGGCACACACAAATAGAAATTTGCCGCTCAACAATTACAATAACAACATTGCAAATAGCATATGCATATCGAATATCAGATAACCCGTATAAATCTCTTTCATGATTAAGCCTCACGATCCGTTTCCAAATTCTATCCAACTGCCAATGTTGAGGTCAAGTTTGGGCGCCACGCCTTCTAGACATGTGGGACCTACCAGTCATGATCACCTGAATAATTCAAAAACCATTTGACGTGAAGTTATGGGTGCAAACCATGCTTCGAAAGGGTCACTATGTTATAATATTGTTTTTGAAGAATAAAATAAAGTCAACATGTGGCGGTCAATAAACTCAATGCAGTGAAGCTTAATTACCTGGTTTTAAGAGATAAATTTGCAACAAAATGTCAAACATGTAAATTTTCATGCGGGGATAAGTACATTTGGGAGCATAACTGTGATATGCCGATATTGGTCACGCAGATATATAAAATGTGCCGCTCAACAACCGTGAGAACGACACCACCACACTACAGTGACTTGCATCCTCAAATCTCAAATCATCACCATAAATTCAATCATGATTGAGTCGTGATATCCTGCCCCAACTACTCGATTTCTTGTTGTTAGTAGTACTACACTATTCAAGAAACGCTGCCCCTCCTGCGTTGCAAGGGCCAAACAAACCTCCTAGCTCGATCAGGGCCAAAAATGGGGAGACTGAAAGTTCAAACGACATGGCAATTGCTTGCCCAACGGAAGCTATAAATAGTGTTGTCTCAAGCCCAGTGCCTTGACCCAGAAACGTCGAACCTTTCTGAGGACCTAGGGCACGTACAGTTTTGGAGGCAACGGCGCCTCTTGACCAACGCGAATACGTGACGAATGTTTCTCACCCGAACTGGCATGGGCATGCAAATTCTTAGGACACGAGCATATAATATAGAAGATAGTATGCAGAAAGAGTATAATATTACCAGCGGGAGAATTACAACAGTATAGATTTCTGTCAGCCCTTGAGGATCTGAGGAGTGGTGAGAGGAGAGCGGCGGCCACCCACCAGCCCCTCCCCCGCGCCGCGTGCCACTCCGGCCGCGGCGGCCACCCACCAGCCTTCATGGCTCAGGCCCGTAGGCCTTCCTGTAGTAGGAGCCCCAGCCCGATGTCCCCCCCTGCGCCCGACTCCTGCACCCCCGCGCCCGGCGGTCCGTCACGTGCCCCGGTTGCAAGCGAGCTCTCCCCGACTGGTCGGCTACCAGATCCAGGCCTTTCGCTGCGTCTCCTGCTCCGGGGTGAGTTCTCCAACGCTGTTCCACCCTCCGGACCGGTAGATCTGCTGCCTCCGCCCCCCTCTGGGGCTCAGCGCCTTAAATCTATCATCGTCACGCCATCAAACCTTACCATTTCTTCCCCTCTAGAGGAGGTAGGTGGTTGGGTGCTGGTCCAGTCGCGCAAAAAACGACGAGCCAGCAAGGAGCCGGCGGGCAACAGTTCGCTCTCGGTGGCTCCTCGCTCGGACCGCGAGCGCACCTCCATGCCTTCGCCTGGCCGCGAGGCCTTCTTAAGGCGTTTCCGTGGGAAGTGCTTTCGATGCCTGAGCAAGCACCACCGGCGCAAGGATTGCCGTGACCCACTGTGATGCATCTCCTGTGAGCGCCAAGGCCACTTCGCCAAAGAGTGTCCCAGCCGCGCCCGCGGCCTAGGAGGGGCCGCCCCCGCTGGATCCAAGCCGGTGCCAGCGCGGGTGCCGGTGCAGGACCGCCTCTGCTTTGACCCTCCCCTTCCCCCGCCGCCGTCAGCCCCTCTTCACCAAGCTTCGCCCATGGCTGGCTTCTCCCATGTGGATCCGGCGCGGCGGGCCCAGGAGAGCAACAAGATGGTGGTCGCCACGCCGGTCCTAGAGCACGCGGAGTACATCCTCCGGCAACACGCGGTCACCCTCACGGCTGTGGATCGAGCTCATGCCACAAGCCCCATGGCGGTGGGGAAGGCCATCGACGAGCAGCTCCGCACTCCGGCACACCACCTTCGCGTCACTGCCCACCATCCCAAGGCCTTCCTGGTGCACTTCGACCTGCCGGTGCACCATGACAACGCGGTCCGCCGCGGCGTCATCAAGGTGGACGGCTGCAAGTACTTCGTCTGCGCCTGGCACCCGGACGACCACGCGGCCATCCTGAAGCTGACCCTCCATGTCCGCATCGTCGTTGAGAACCTGCCCATGCAGTTATGGAGCTTGGTGGGGGCGGACGAGGCGTTCGGCTACTTCGGCCGCATCGACCGGCTCAACAGCCGCACGTATGAACGTGGCCACACAGAGACGTTCGCGTGCTAGCTGTGGGGCTGGGACGTGGCGCACATCCCGACCAAGAGGGCTCTGTGGGTGCTCAAGCGTGGTGCTGGCCGCGTCGATGAGATCATCGGCTTCTCCCCGCCGGACCGCAACGTTCCTCCCCTGCCGCGCGTCCACCGCTACGACTTGCTGATCCATGTCGACCGCGTGGAAGATTGGACCCCGCTCTCGCCCCGCTCCTAGCACTCGGGGCAGAGCGGGCTCCCCTCCTCAGAAGACAAAGATGTTGGGGAACGTTGCAGAAAACAAAAATTTTCCTACGGCTTCACCAAGATCCATCTATGAGTTCATCTAGCAACGAGTGATTGGATTGCATCTACATACCTTTGTAGATCGTGAGCGGAAGCGTTCAAAGAACGGGGATGAGGAAGTCGTACACAACGTGATCCAAATCACCGGAGATCCTAGCGCCGAACGGACGGCACCTCCGCGTTCAACACACGTACGGTCAGCGTGACGTCTCCTCCTTCTTGATCCAGCAAGGGGAAGGAGAGGTTGATGAAGATCCAGCAGCACAACGGCGTGGTGGTGGATGCAGGGCGTCATAGTAGCAGGGCTTCGTCGTATACTACGCGAGAGAGAGGTGCAGCAGGGGAGAGGGAGGCGCCAAGACTCAAGGTGCGGCTGCCCCCTCCCTCCCCCTCATATATATAGGCTCCCTAGGGGGTCGCCGGCCCTAGGAGATGAGATCTCCTAGGGGGGGGGCGGCCAGGGCTGGAGTGGCCCCCAAGGCAAGGTGGGGCGCCCCCCCCCCCACCCCTAGGGTTTCAACCCTAGGCGCATGGGGTGGGCCTAGGGGGCGCACCAGCCCACTATGGGCTGGTTCCCCTTCCCACTTTGGCCCATGGTGCCCTCCAGGATGGGTGGCCCCACCCGGTGGACCCCCGGGACCCTTCCGGTGGTCCCGGTACAATACCGATGACCCCGAAACTTGTCCCGATGGCCGAAACAGCACTTCCTATATATAATTCTTTACCTCCGGACTATTCTGAAACTCCTCGTGACGTTCGGGATCTCATCCGGGACTCCGAACAACATTCGGGTTACTGCATATACATATCTTCACAACCCTAGCGTCACCGAACCTTAAGTGTGTAGACCCTACGGGTTCGGGAGACATGTAGACATGACCGAGACGACTCTCCGGTCAATAACCAACAGCGGGATCTGGATACCCATGTTGGCTCCCACATGCTCCTCGATGATCTCATCGGATGAACCACGATGTCGAGGATTCAAGCAACCCCGTATTCAATTCCCTTTGTCAATCGGTATGTTACTTGCCCGAGATTCGATCGTCGGTATCCCAATACCTTGTTCAATCTCGTTACCGGCAAGTCACTTTACTCGTACCGTAATGCATGATCCCATGACCAGACACTTGGTCACTTTGAGCTCATAATGATGATGCATTACCGAGTGGGCCCAGTGATACCTCTCCGTCATACGGAGTGACAAATCCCAGTCTTGATCCGTGTCAACCCAACAGACACTTTCGGAGATACCCGTAGCATACCTTTATAGTCACCCAGTTACGTTGTGACGTTTGGTACACCCAAAGCACTCCTACGGTATCCGGGAGTTACACGATCTCATGGTCTAAGGAAAGGATACTTGACATTGGAAAAACTCTAGCAAACGAACTATACGATCTTGTGCTATGTTTAGGATTGGGTCTTGTCCATCACATCATTCTCCTAATGATGTGATCTCGTTATCAATGACATCCAATGTCCATAGTCAGGAAACCATGACTATCTGTTGATCAACGAGCTAGTCAACTAGAGGCTTACTAGGGACATGTTGGTGTCTGTTATTCACACATGTATTACGATTTCCGGATAACACAATTATAGCATGAATAAAGACAATTATCATGAACAAGGAAATATAATAATAATGCTTTTATTATTGCCTCTAGGGCATATTTCCAACAGTCTCCCACTTGCACTAGAGTCAATAATCTAGTTACATTGTGATGAATCGAACACCCATGGAATTCTGGTGTTGATCATGTTTTGCTCTAGGGAGAGGTTTAGTCAACGGATCTGCTACATTCAGGTCCGTATGTACTTTACAAATATCTATGTCTCCATCTTGAACATTTTCACGAATGGAGTTGAAGCGACGCTTGATGTGCCTTGTCTTCTTGTGAAACCTGGGCTCCTTGGCAAGTGCAATAGCTCCAGTGTTGTCACAGAAGAGTTTGATTGGCCCCGACGCATTGGGTATGACTCCTAGGTCGGTGATGAACTCCTTCACCCAAATTGCTTCATGCGCTGCCTCCGAGGCTGCCATGTACTCCGCTTCACATGTAGATCCCGCCACGACGCTCTGCTTGCAACTGCACCAGCTTACTGCCCCACCATTCAAAATATACACGTATCCGGTTTGTGACTTAGAGTCATCCAGATCTGTGTCGAAGCTAGCGTCGACGTAACCCTTTACGACGAGCTCTTCGTCACCTCCATAAACGAGAAACATTTCCTTAGTCCTTTTCAGGTACTTCAGGATATTCTTGACCGCTGTCCAGTGTTCCTTGCCGGGATTACTTTGGTACCTTCCTACCAAACTTACGGCAAGGTTTACATCAGGTCTGGTACACAGCATGGCATACATAATAGAACCTATGGCTGAGGCATAGGGGATGACACTCATCTCTTCTATATCTTCTGCCGTGGTCGGACATTGAGCTGAGCTCAATTTCATACCTTGTAACACAGGCAAGAACCCCTTCTTAGACTGATCCATATTGAACTTCTTCAATATCTTATCAAGGTATGTGC
Source organism: Triticum aestivum (assembly GCF_018294505.1). NCBI lineage: Eukaryota > Viridiplantae > Streptophyta > Magnoliopsida > Poales > Poaceae > Triticum > Triticum aestivum. The sequence continues at coordinate 657,468,702 of NC_057800.1, read as the reverse complement.
TTTGTGAAAGACCTATGAGGCGTCTTGATCTATCTCTATAGATCTTGATGCCTAATATATAAGCAGCTTCTCCAAGGTCCTTCATTGAAAAACTCTTATTCAAGTAGGCCTTAATGCTGTCCAAGAGTTCTATATCATTTCCCATCAAAAGTATGTCATCTACATATAATATGAGAAATGCTACAGAGCTCCCACTCACTTTCTTGTAAACGCAGGCTTCTCCATAAGTCTGCGTAAACCCAAACGCTTTGATCATCTCATCAAAGCGAATGTTCCAACTCCGAGATGCTTGCACCAGCCCATAAATCGAGCGTTGGAGCTTGCACACCTTGTCAGCATTCTTAGGATCGACAAAACCTTCCGGCTGCATCATATACAATTCTTCCTTAAGGAAACCATTAAGGAATGCCGTTTTGACGTCCATTTGCCATATCTCATAATCATAGTATGCGGCAATTGCTAACATAATTCGGACGGACTTCAGCTTCGCTACCTGTGAGAAAGTCTCATCGTAGTCAACCCCTTGAACTTGTCGATAACCCTTAGCGACAAGCCGAGCTTTATGGATGGTCACATTACCATCCGCGTCTGTCTTCTTCTTAAAGATCCATTTATTTTCTATGGCTCGCCTATCATCGGGCAAGTCAGTCAAAGTCCATACTTCGTTTTCATACATGGATCCTATCTCGGATTTCATGGCTTCTAGCCATTTGTCGGAATCCGGGCCCGCCATCGCTTCTTCATAGTTCGAAGGTTCATCGTTGTCTAACAACATGATTTCAAAGACAGGGTTGCCGTACCACTCTGGTGCGGAACGTGTCCTTGTGGACCTATGAATTCCAGTAGGAGCTTGATCAGAAGTATCTTGATCATCATCATTAACTTCCTCTCTAGTCGGTGCAGGCACCTCAGGAACATTTTCTTGAGTTGCGCCATTTTCCGGTTCAAGAGGTAATACTTCATCAAGTTGTACTTTCCTCCCACTTACTTCTTTCGAGAGAAACTCTTTCTCCAGAAAGGATCCATTCTTGGCAACAAAGATCTTGCCTTCGGACCTGAGGTAGAAGGTATACCCAATAGTTTCTTTAGGGTATCCTATGAAGACGCATTTTTCCGACTTGGGTTCGAGCTTTTCAGGTTGAAGTTTCTTGACATAAGCATCGCATCCCCAAACTTTTAGAAACGACAGCTTAGGTTTCTTCCCAAACCATAATTCATACGGTGTCGTCTCAACGGATTTCGACGGAGCCCTATTTAAAGTGAATGCGGCAGTCTCTAAAGCATAGCCCCAAAAAGATAGCGGTAAATCGGTAAGAGACATCATAGATCGCACCATATCTAATAGAGTGCGATTACGACGTTCGGACACACCATTACGCTGAGGTGTTCCAGGCGGCGTGAGTTGTGAAACTATTCCACATTTTCTTAAGTGTGTGCCAAATTCGTGACTCAAGTATTCTCCTCCACGATCTGATCGTAGAAACTTGATTTTTCTGTCACGTTGATTCTCAACCTCACTCTGAAATTCCTTGAACTTTTCAAAGGTTTCAGACTTGTGTTTCATTAAGTAGACATACCCATATCTACTCAAGTCATCAGTGAGGGTGAGAACATAACGATAGCCACCGCGAGCCTCAACGCTCATTGGACCGCACACATCAGTATGTATGATTTCCAATAAGTTGGTTGCTCGCTCCATTGTTCCTGAGAACGGAGTCTTGGTCATTTTACCCATGAGGCATGGTTCGCACGTGTCAAATGATTCATAATCAAGAGACTCTAAAAGTCCATCTGCATGGAGCTTCTTCATGCGTTTGACACCTATGTGACCAAGGCGGCAGTGCCACAAGTATGTGGGACTATCATTATCAACCTTACATCTTTTGGTATTCACACTATGAACATGTGTAGCATTACGCTCGAGATTCATTAAGAATAAACCATTCACCATCGGAGCATGACCATAAAACATATCTCTCATATAAATAGAACAACCATTATTCTCGGATTTAAATGAGTAGCCATCTCGAATTAAACGAGATCCCGATACAATGTTCATGCTCAAAGCTGGCACTAAATAACAATTATTGAGGTTTAAAACTAATCCCGTAGGTAAATGTAGAGGTAGCGTGCCGACGGCGATCACATCGACCTTGGAACCATTCCCGACGCGCATCGTTACCTCGTCCTTCGCCAGTCTCCGCTTATTCCGCAGCTCCTGCTTTGAGTTACAAATGTGAGCAACTGCACCGGTATCAAATACCCAAGAGCTACTATGAGTACTGGTAAGGTACACATCAATTACATGTATATCACATATACCTTTCGATTTGCCGGCCTTCTTGTCCGCTAAGTATTTGGGGCAGTTCCGCTTCCAGTGACCACTTCCCTTGCAATAAAAGCACTTAGTCTCGGGCTTGGGTCCATTCTTTGGCTTCTTCCCGGCAGCTTGCTTGCCGGGCGCGGCAACTTCCTTGCCGTCCTTCTTGAAGTTCTTTTTACCCTTGCCTTTCTTGAACTTAGTGGTTTTATTCACCATCAACACTTGATGTTCCTTCTTAACTTCTACCTCTGCTGATTTCAGCATTGAAAATAACTCAGGAATGGTCTTTTCCATCCCCTGCATATTGAAGTTCATCACAAAGCTCTTGTAGCTTGGTGGAAGCGGCTGGAGGATTCTGTCAATGACCGCATCATCCGGGAGATTAACTCCCAGCTGAGTCAAGCGGTTATGTAACCCAGACATAGTGAGTATGTGCTCACTGACAGAACTATTTTCCTCCATCTTACAGCTGAAGAACTTGTCGGAGACTTCATATCTCTCGACCCGGGCATGAGCTTGAAAAACCATTTTCAGCTCTTCGAACATCTCATATGCTCCATGTCTCTCAAAACGCTTTTGGAGCCCCGGCTCTAAGCTGTAAAGCATGCCGCACTGAATGAGGGAGTAGTCATCAACACGTGTCTGCCAAGCGTTCATGACGTCTTGGTTCTGTGGGACGGGTGCGTCACCTAGCGGTGTTTGTAGGACATATTCTTTCTTGGCAGCTATGAGGATGATCCTCAGGTTCCGGACCCAGTCCGTATAGTTGCTGCCATCGTCTTTCAGCTTGGTTTTCTCTAGGAACGCGTTGAAGTTGAGGACTACGTTGGCCATTTGATCTACAAGACATATTGTAAATATTTTAGACTAAGTTCATGATAATTAAGTTCATCTAATCAAATTATTCAATGAACTCCCACTTAGATAGAAATCCCTCCTGTCATCTAAGTATAACATGATCCGAGTTAACTAGGTCGTGTCCGATCATCACGTGAGACAGACTAATCAACGTCGGTGAACATCTTCATGTTGATCGTATCTTCTATATGACTCATGCTCGACCTTTCGGTCTTCTGTGTTCCGAGGCCATGTCTTTACATGCTAGACTCGTCAAGTCAACCTAAGTGTTTGCATGTGTAAATCTGTCTTACACCCGTTGTATGTGAACGTTAGAATCTATCACACCCGATCATCACGTGGTGCTTCGAAACAACGAACTGTCGCAACAGTGCACAGTTAGGGGAAACACTTTCTTGAAATTATTATGAGGGATCATCTTATTTACTATCGTCGTTCTAAGTAAACAAGATGCAAAACATGATAAACATCACATGCAATCAAATAATAATAGTGACATGATATGGCCAATATCACATAGCTCCTTTGATCTCCATCTTGGGGCTCCATGATCATCTTGTCACCGGCATGACACCATGATCTCCATCATCGTGTCTCCATGAAGTTGCTCGCCAACTATTACTTCTACTACTATGGCTAACGCGTTTAGCAATAAAGTAAAGTAATTTATATGGCGTTTCTCAATGACACGCAGGTCATACAAAAAATAAAGACAACTCCTATGGCTCCTGCCGGTTGTCATACTCATCGACATGCAAGTCGTGATTCCTATTACAATAGCATGAACATCTCATACATCACATATATATCATTCATCATTCATCACAACTTTGGCCATATCACATCACAAAACACTTGCTGCAAAAACAAGTTAGACGTCCTCTAATTGTTGTTGCAAGTTTTACGTGGCTGCAATAGGGTTCTAGCAAGAACGTTTTCTTACCTACGTGAAAGCCACAACGTGATTTGTCAACTTCTATTTACCCTTCATAAGGACCCTTTTCATCGAATCCGCTCCAACTAAAGTAGGAGAGACAGACACCCGCCAGCCACCTTATGCAACTAGTGCATGTTAGTCGGTGGAACCGGTCTCACGTAAGCGTACGTGTAAGGTTGGTCCGGGCCGCTTCATCCCACAATACCGTTGAAGCAAGATAAGACTAGTAGCGGCAAGAAAGTTGACAACATCTACGCCCACAACAAATTGTGTTCTACTCGCGCAAGAAGAACTACGCATAGACCTAGCTCATGATGCCACTGTTGGGAAACGTTGCAGAAAACAAAAATTTTCCTATGGCTTCACCAAGATCCATCTATGAGTTCATCTAGCAACGAGTGATTGGATTGCATCTACATACCTTTGTAGATCACGCGCGGAAGCGTTCAAAGAACGGGGATGAGGAAGTCGTACACAACGTGATCCAAATCACCGGAGATCCTAGCGCCGAACGGACGGCACCTCTGTGTTCAACACACGTACGGTCAGCGTGACGTCTCCTCCTTCTTGATCCAGCAAGGGGAAGGAGAGGTTGATGAAGATCCAGCAGCACGACGGCGTGGTGGTGGATGCAGGGCGTCACAGTAGCAGGGCTTCGCCGTATACTACGCGAGAGAGAGGTGCAGCAGGGAAGAGGGAGGCGCCAAGACTCAAGGTGCGGCTGCCCCCTCCCCCCCCCCTCATATATATAGGCTCCCCTAGGGGGGCGCCGGCCCTAGGAGATGAGATCTCCTAGGGGGGCGGCGGCCAGGGCTGGAGTGGCCCCCAAGGCAAGGTGGGGCGCCCCCCCCCCACCCCTAGGGTTTCAACCCTAGGCGCATGGGGTGGGCCTAGGGGGGCGCACCAGCCCACTATGGGCTGGTTCCCCTCCCCACTATGGCCCATGGGGCCCTCCGGGATGGGTGGCCCCACCCGGTGGACCCCCGGGACCCTTCTGGTGGTCCCGGTACAATACCGGTGACCCCGAAACTTGTCCCGATGGCCGAAACAGCACTTCCTATATATAATTCTTTACCTCTGGACTATTCCGAAACTCCTCGTGACGTCCGGGATCTCATCCGGGACTCCGAACAACATTCGGGTTACTGCATATACATATCTTCACAACCCTAGCGTCACCGAACCTTAAGTGTGTAGACCCTACGGGTTCGGGAGACATGTAGACATGACCGAGACGACTCTCCAGTCAATAACCAACAGCGGGATCTGGATACCCATGTTGGCTCCCACATGCTCCTCGATGATCTCATCGGATGAACCACGATGTCGAGGATTCAAGCAACCCCGTATTCAATTCCCTTTGTCAATCGGTATGTTACTTGCCCGAGATTCGATCGTCGGTATCCCAATACCTTGTTCAATCTCGTTACCGGCAAGTCACTTTACTCGTACCGTAATGCATGATCCCGTGACCAGACACTTGGTCACTTTGAGCTCATAATGATGATGCATTACCGAGTGGGCCCAGTGATACCTCTCCGTCATACGGAGTGACAAATCCCAGTCTTGATCCGTGTCAACCCAACAGACACTTTCGGAGATACCCGTAGCATACCTTTATAGTCACCCAGTTACGTTGTGACGTTTGGTACACCCAAAGCACTCCTACGGTATCCGGGAGTTACACGATCTCATGGTCTAAGGAAAGGGTACTTGACATTGGAAAAACTCTAGCAAACGAACTATACGATCTTGTGCTATGTTTAGGATTGGGTCTTGTCCATCACATCATTCTCCTAATGATGTGATCTCATTATCAATGACATCCAATGTCCATAGTCAGGAAACCATGACTATCTGTTGATCAACGGGCTAGTCAACTAGAGGCTTACTAGGGACATGTTGGAGTCTGTTATTCACACATGTATTACGATTTTCGGATAACACAATTATAGCATGAATAAAGACAATTATCATGAACAAGGAAATATAATAATAATGCTTTTATTATTGCCTCCAGGGCATATTTCCAACAAAAGACACCCGCCCCCTCCCCCGCTCGGAGCCGGGCACCTGGGCGTCCGGCGTGAAGGACGGGCAGAGCAGGGCCAGACGCTCTGCGCCCCGCATGTCCTCCTCTGGCAGCAGCAGCTTCCCCTCCCTCCGAGAGCGCCGCGACCATGACAACGACGACCGGGGCAACCGCGGCCGGTCCTGGAAGGACACGTTCCTCGATCGTGGTCGGCAGCCCAGCGCCAAGGCCCCGGCCGCGGAGGTGCCGCACCGGAGGAGCAGGACCCCTTCCTCGCGTCGTCTCCAGAGGTGACGCGGCCGCTCTGTGGAGCGTGCTGCCCTGCCACCATCCCCGAAGACGGTGCTGCGTGCGACTCCCCCCTGCCGCTGCAGCCATGCCCCCCACCCCCCGCAGCCGGAGACTGACCCGATCACTGCAGTCTTCTCCCTCTCCGACTTGGGATGTGCCTTCTCCCCACCACCCCGGTCAGACTGCATGCAACCGGAGTTTGAGAATGCTATGTTGGAGGCGCTGCCAACCCCAGTCTCCTTCAGCGATAACGAAGAATCGATCGAGCAGAAGACGAAGGACGACCACCTGCCGGTTGCCCTGCTGCCTGATGTTCTGCCCTGCATCAACCAACCCACTCCTGCAGCAATTCAATTCCAGGTCGAGGCTGTCACGCAGAAGGTCAACCACCTGCAGCTCAAGGGAAGGCCAGAGGGCAATGCAATGCAACCCCAGCCAGCCTCTGAAGATGATGTGCAGCAGCTCTTCAAGACGGTGCAAGCTCCTGCTCTTCCCACCCCAAAGCCTGCCTGCACCTCCGCCCGCCCAAGTCAAGAGCTACTTCTGCACCTTCAAGGCGTAGCGCACGACAGGCATCGGCTGCCTCCTCCGTGCCGGTCTCGTAGAGGGCGGCGCTGAGGCTGGTGCAAGAACTCGGCGAGAGGGGATCGAAGGACAAGATGACCCCGGATGCTGCGGTTGCTCTGATTAAGAAGCTCAGCGAGCCACTGACTGAGGAAGACATAGCCACCATTGCTCGCCTGACTAACCTGAATGCTAATGCTCTGAAGATCGCGGCTGGCGATGGTGCGGCCAATGTGGCCCAGTAGTTCTCCATGTGTTATGTAGTTTGTAGGCTTCGTCGACAGCTGGCCTTATGCCAGTTCGAGCTAGGTTTATTGTTCATGTGTAGTACTAGGGTCATGATGCGAGTTAGACGACGATGGGGTTTTGGGCCTGTTGGTGGCCGTCGTCGCCCCCCGGATCGATCGGTGGTGTGTTGTATCCCATGCTTTAGTAATGTTAGTCAACGGAGCAAATCATCGTGTCCAAATGATTAGAAACCATTGCAACATAATGTCTTGGAACGTTAGAGGACTGAATGCGCCGGCCAAACGTGAGGCCATTCGAGAAACTGCAGCTGCTCTCAAGACAGCCATTCTGACGCTTCAAGAAACAAAGATCGATGCCTGGTCTTCAGAAATCGCGTGTGAGATAGGGGACAGCTTCTGCGGGGTTGTGTGGTTCTCCCGGCCCTGGGGGCGAGGGGTGGCGCTGTAATTTTCTGGAACAAAGAAGTGGTTTCCATTGAATCACACTCCATAGGTAGATTCACCATCATGGTTAAGGTCACTAAACGTAGCAACAATGTTCAGTACTGGTTGACGATGGTATATGGGCCAACTGATGAAGCCATTAGAGAGGAGTTTTTTCTCGAGATGGTCAGCATTGCACCCCCAGTGGGAGAGCCATGGCTGGTCACAGGAGATTTCAACATGATCTATGAAGCTAGAGACAAGAGCAACTCGAACCTGAACATGAGGCTTATGGGCAGATTCAGGAAAGCTTTAGATTTTGCTGGCTTAAAAGAAATCAAATGCCACAACAGAAGATTCACTTGGAGCAATGAAAGAGAGAACCCAACCTTCTGTAGCATCGATAAGTTCTTCTGTAATGTAGACTGGGAGACTCTACATAATGGTTTCATGTTGAACGCAGCATCAACATCCTTCTCGGATCACTGCCCGCTGCTCCTTTCCCCTTGTGCTAGCCCGCCAAGACCAGCAAGATTCAAGTTTGAAAACCACTGGCCCAAGTTCCCACATTTCCAAGAAACGGTGATGCATGCATGGAACATACCTGTCTCCCATGACTGTCCTTACATCAGACTGAAGGTGAAGTTGCAGCGAGCTGCAAAGGATTTAAGGATCTGGAGTAAATCACTATTCAGCAAGGCCAAGATGCAGTTTCATATAGCAAATGAAGTCATTTTAAGATTGGACATCGCCCAGGAAAACAGGCAGCTCACCCAGGAAGAATTTACACTAAGAAAAATGCTCAAAGCCAGAGTGCTCGGCCTTGCGGCAATTGAGAGAGCTAGAAGAAGACATGCCTCCCGGGTGCTATGGATTAGGGCCAGAGATGCAAGCACAAAATTCTTCCACGCCAAGTGCAACAGCAGAAGGAGGAAAAACTTCATACACTCTTTGCAAACTGAAGGAGGGGAGCTCTTAACCCAGCATCAGGAGAAGGCCCAAGAGATTTTCAGACACTTTTCAAATCAGTTGGGGACAAGAAAAAACCAGCCTCTCACTGTAAACTGGGACCAGCTTCAATTACCTCTGGTGACAGATGTGGGATTAGATAACCCGTTTTCAGAAGGGGAGGTTTGGGCAGCAGTTGTGAGCTCTCCGGATGAAAAAGCCCCAGGCCCCGATGGGTACATCGGACAATTCTTCCGTTCGTGATGGAGCATCATCAAATATAACATCATGGTTGTCTTCTCAAAATTCTACCGTGTGATCAACACAAATTTTACTGAGCTGAACAAGGCCTTCATCACGCTGATCCCTAAAAAAGAGGGTGCACGGGAAGTGAAGAAATTCAGACCTATCAGTTTGATGAGCTCGGTGGCGAAGCTGATTGCCAAGGTCCTATCTATGAGGCTGGCCACGGTCATCCCTCAGATCATATCCCTTGCGCAATCAGCTTTTCAAAAAGGAAAATGTATTCACGACAATTATCTCTACGTCCAAGGATGTGTAAAATCCCTACACAAAAGAAACAAGCATGCTCTGCTTTTCAAATTAGACATAGAAAAAGTGTTCGATTCCATTTCTTGGGATTACCTCCTAGAATTTCTACAACGTTTGTGCTTCCCTGCAAGATGGAGAAACTGGATCTTCCTTCTCCTGTCCATGACGACATCCTCCTGTCTGTTGAATGGTGATGCAGGGCAGGCCATTGGCCACTTGCAGGGCCTGAGGCAAGGCGATCCACTGTCTCCACTGCTATTCATCATCGCCATAGACCCACTCTACCGCCTCCTTGACGCCGTTGTAAATCTTGGCATCTTCTCTCCTCTGCCAGGAAGAGGTGCCTGTTGGGTTTCGTAGTAATTTCAAAATTTTTCCTACGCACACGCAAGATCATGCGATGCATAGCAACGAGAGGAGAGACTGTTGTCTACGTACCCACGCAGACCGATTGCGGAAGCGTTGACGCAACGTAGAGGAAGTAGTCGTACGTCTTCCCGATCCAACCGATCAAGCACCGAAACTACGGCACCTCCGAGTTCGAGCACACGTTCAGCTCGATGACGATCCCCGGACTCCGATCCAGCAAAGTGTCGGGGAAGAGTTCCGTCAGCACGACGGCGTGGTGACGATCTTGATGAACTACAGCAGCAGGGCTTCGCCTAAACTCCGCTATAGTATTATCGAGGAATATGGTGGCTGGGGCCGCCGCACACGGCTAAGGAATAGATCACGTGGATCAACTTGTTGTCCCTTTGGTGCTAGCCCTGCCCCTCTATTTATATGTTGAGCCCCGGGGTCGAAACTTGGAGCAAAAGCCTCCTCAAAGTCGGTTTTGCCCGAAAGGCAAGAGTCCCACTCGGACTCCAGGACCAAACGCCACAATCCTTGGCGTCTGGCCCAGACGCCAGGGTCTCCGGCGTTTGGCCCCCTGGCCTCCGCAAAACTCCTTTTCCACCGACCTAAAGCCTCATGGGCTTGACCCCTTGGCCTAACCATATCATCCAATATATGAATCTTTACGTCTCGACCATTTTGAGACTCCTCGTCATGTCCCCGATCTCATCTGGGACCCCGAACTCCTTCGGTACATCAAAACATGTAAACTCATAATATAACTGTCATCGTAACCTTAAGCGTGCGGACCCTACGGGTTCGAGAACAATGTAGACATGACCGAGACACGTCTCCGGTCAATAACCAATAGCGGGACCTGGATGCCCATATTGGCTCCTACATATTCTACGAAGATCTTTATCGGTCAGACCGCATAACAACATACGTTGTTCCCTTTGTCATCGGTATGTTACTTGCCCGAGATTCGATCGTCGGTATCCAATACCTAGTTCAATCTCGTTACCGGCAAGTCTCTTTACTCGTTCCGTAATACATCATCTCACAACTAACATATTAGTTGTAATGCTTGCAAGGCTTATGTGATGTGTATTACCGAGAGGGCCCAGAGATACCTCTCCGACAATCGGAGTGACAAATCCTAATCTCGAAATACGCCAACCCAACATCGACCATTGGAGACACCTGTAGTACTCCTTTATAATCACCCAGTTACGTTGTGACGTTTGGTAGTACCCAAAGTGTTCCTCCGGTAAACGGGAGTTGCATAATCTCATAGTCATAGGAACATGTATAAGTCATGAAGAAAGCAATAGCAACATACTAAACGATCGGGTGCTAAGCTAATGGAATGGGTCATGTCAATCAGATCATTCTACTAATGATGTGACCTCGTTAATCAAATAACAACTCATTGTTCATGGTTAGGAAACATAACCATCTTTGATTAACGAGCTAGTCAAGTAGAGGCATACTAGTGACACTTTGTTTGTCTATGTATTCACACATGTATTATGTTTCCGGTAAATACAATTCTAGCATGAATAATAAACATTTATCATGATTATAAGGAAATAAATAATAACTTTATTATTGCCTCTAGGGCATATTTCCTTCAGTGCCAGCATGAGGATTAGTCTCTACGCTGACGATGTTGTGATCTTTGCCAACCCGATTAAAGAGGAGGTAGACTCGCTGCTGTATCTGCTTAATCTGTTCGGGGATGCCTTTGGTCTTCGACTCAACCAAAGTAAATCCTCGGTGGCCATGATTAGATGCAACAATATAGACATCGCTGACGTGCTGCATAGTTTTGGTGGCTCCATAGTGGATTTTCCAATGAAATACCTAGGCCTCCCGGTTTCCACTCGTAGAATTCGTTTAGTGCACCTTCAATTCCTTGTTGATAGAATTAGGGCTCGCCTTGCGGGTTGGAAGGGTAGGCTTATGAATCTTGCTGGTCGCCGAATCCTAGTCCGTAGTGTGTTGTCAGTGCTACCAACATTTGCGATGACGGTGATGCGGCTCCCAAATAAGCTTCTGAAGGATATTGACAAGGCCAGACGGCGTTTCCTCTGGGCGCAGGATGAAGAATTGTCGAGCGGAAAGTGCAAAATAAACTGGAAAACTGTTTGCTCTCCCACCCAAAAGGGCGGGCTAGGCATTCAGGACCTTCATCTATTCGGCAGAGCACTACGTCTCCGATGGCTTTGGCTGGAATGGAGGCAACCGGACAGGCCATGGAAAGCTTTCCCAATCCCGTGTGACAGCAATGACAGGGCCCACTTCACTCGAGTCATGAAGATTACCATCGGAGACGGCAAGACGGCGAAATTTTGGAATTGCCGCTGGTTGGGAGATGAACCACTCTGTCAAACCTTCCCAATGTTGTTCAAGCGATCTAGAAGCAAGCTTAAAACTGTGGTCGAGGCTCTGCAAAACGACAACTGGATCCGCAGCCTTGGCAATGGGCGATATGAAGAGATTGTCCAAGATGTGGTCATGTTGGCACACAAGATCAGGGAGTATGGAGGATTGATCAATAAGCAGCGGGAAGATGCGATCATTTGGACAGGAGACGGAAAAGGATCCTACTCCACGAGCTCTGCTTACAATGCCCAGTTCGAAAACCTACCCAACAATGGAATGAAATCGTCCATTTGGAAGGTTTGGGCCCCTGGCAAGATTAAAATCTTCTCTTGGCTGATTCATTGGGACAGAGTGTGGTGTAACGACCGGCTGCAACGTCGACGATAGCCAAACCCATACTTCTGTCAACTCTGCCTCAAAAACCTTGAGTCCTCCGCTCATCTCTTCTGGAACTGCTCATTCTCGCGAGCAGTTTGTGCAAAGGTGGCGGAACGAAAAGGATGTTCGTCGCTCGCCCCACCTCTACATGATCGGCGATGCACACCCTCAACGGTCAAGGCCATTGTGGATGCAACAAGAGCAGAAAACAGGAGGGGAGTGAATACTATGATCATGGCCACCACTTGAACAATTTGGATGGAAAGCAACAACTGTACCTCCAGAAAAAAGATCGCCGCTTTGAAGAATGTCATCGACGCCATCCGACGCATGATGGAGCATTGGCGGCTAGCCGGAGAAGATCTATCGAGCCCCCGTTTGGGGATTTAGGTGTGAGATAGATTCCTAAAGTTTTGCTCGGAGCTGGAGGCCATAGGCCCCCTTCTGTTGTTCTTTCTTTTTCCACTCTGATCACTTGATCAAACCCTGTCTTCCATATGCTCTCTTCTAAATCAATCAAAGCCAGCCAAGCTGGATCTTTCAAAAAATATATATTACCAGCGGCATATATCCTCTGGCACAGCCAAAGGACCCCGGAAAAGCGCTGAAAATTAATCTTGTTCCCGGGAAAGTACCTGTTAGCTACTGCGCTAATCATTAAGCACTAATGCATATAGAACCGAGACACTTGATCACTTGATGAAGTGACTAGTAAAGATTATACGGCAGTACAAAATGGCCCAAATGTCAATTCGACGGCAGCATATATAATAAAATCAGCACACTAGGCACTAGTGGTGCAACAAAACAAACATGGCTAACACTTAACGGATAACCCTGACCCTACTGGCCACGTACTCCGCCCATGTACATGCATGCATGTGGCTCGCCCATCCTCCCTAGACCACAAGCCCCTCAACGAACAACACTCACTTGCTAGTACTTATTTGCCATCTCTACATGGTTACTGATTAACCCGACATGTCTTTTAATCCCTAGACTAGTCGCATCCACGTCGGACGGATTAAGTCTTGCCTGCCCGGGATAGCAACCGGCCTGCGTGAAGCCAAGACGCGGCTACGAGCCTACGTATGAGCACTAGTATATTGTATACTTGTAGTTGTAGCTGACTGGCCGGCCCGGAACTCCTGAGGCCAGAATTCTTATAGGATTTTTTTCTTTAAAGCCATTTGGTTCATAGAAATAGATTTCCATTTCTACATAGGATGGGTTTCTATCCTCCACATTTCATAAGAAAATAAAAATGAGCCTAAACTTAATGAAAAAATTTCTTTGATGTCAACCAAATGACATCTCGTTTCATATTTCTACTCATAGGATTTGAGATACATGCCATCCATTTCCTACAAAATTCCTATTCCTACGATAATTCTATCTTATGAACCAAAAGAGGCATGATCCTTCGATGCACCCCCACCCCACCACCGTCCAAAAGAATTGTATTCCCTCCGTTTCAAAATAGACTTTAGTACAAAGTTGAGTCATCTATTTCGAAACGGAAGGAGTAATATGAAAGCATTTCTGATACTAGTGTAATGTTAAAAATATTTTTATATTAAGACGGATGAAGTAAATGGCGACAACGATAGCATCAACAGAAAAATGGATATTCTTTTGCTTATCGAGTGCGGCTTTTGTCAAAGTGACTAGCTGGATTATGGATAAGAATGACCTGGGAAATGACAATAAGAAAAACATAAGACCAACGATGTTTCTGGGTTTAAAATTCGGATGGTCATATGCGTAAGTGTACACGCACAATTCAGGAATGTTGAGTTGTTGCAGCTGGCAAAACAGACCAAGCAATAACTATTTTTCTTCTTCAGCTGGTCAATTATTTCTCCGGGAGAAAAGTCCAAACTTGTGAAGCGTGAGACGATCGATCAGGCATACGTGTGTCATGCTGCATGCATGTTGCTAAACAGTAAACTCCCCCATCGTCATGGAGTACAACTACAAGCATGCATGATTAAGCTGCAAGCATGAGCAGTATACTATCCGGCAGTCGACGCTGCTCGGTCGCAAGCGGCAAGGGGCGGGTTAGCCTCCTGCAGGGGCAAAAAAATGGCGTGTTTGAACGGTCAAACTAGGCGTTTGTTCGGTAAATGGAAGCAATCTCCACCCATCCTTCTCAAGCGCCAGTGCTTTTACCCACTTGAGGGAAACAAACGCTTCGTGATCAATCTAGATGAGCTACAAACACTTTCATTGATGGAAAACAAAAACAAGAAATATCTAAATTCATGCACCTAGATCTTTTTTCCGACAGAGACGCGCGCGCCAAGAGGGTTTGCTTTCCCACCCCTTGTTATGTTTACTCGAACGTGACTAGACACTCTTACGTAGTTAACCACATACGGCGACAAAGGATGAAGAACACATTACATTATATAGTGAGGACCCCTTTGATTCAAAAGAGTTTCATAGGTACATCATATAAATCTGGATGTAATTTTTATTATTTTCGATGTTCGTTGTACTGCCATGATTGAAGATAAATAGACCGAGAGTTTTCTCAAAAAAAAGAAGGCTATTTTTACGGCATGGCGGTGGTTCACATGTCATTGTATCTTCAATGGCCCCTCTCTCATTGTGCTTGGCGTTGCGTACCTTGTCATGGATGGTATTAATCACGTAAGGCTGGCCTTCGCACCGCATACTTAGATGCTTCCCCCTCTCAGGATGTAATTGGGGAATAACCATTTTCTTCATTTTTTCAGTTATCTCTTGTGAATAACCTTCGTTCACCTTTTCTATCATAATGAATTGGGTAGTGCTCCTACCTTTCTCTTAAAAGAATAGAATCTGGAAACTTGAGAAAATTAATAAATCAAAACTACTAAATGTAAAATATTGCACATGAAATACTAAAAACTACGATAATTTCATAGATGAAGAAGTTAAACAGAAATACAAAAAGAAACTAGCAAATGGTTTGTCAATATCCATTAAATTCATGCTTATATATGTTAAGTACAGCTAAGAGCTAGTATCTACAGTCGGATCCCTCAAAGCATTCTCATACGCCCGTGACGTGCCCGGTCAATGACCGGACAGGAGAGAAAGAAAAAACGTGACCCAACCGGACCCCTCATATCCATCTCAATTAGGAGGAGGATACGAGGGCTCGCGAACGCGCCCGGGCATTCCGCCACATAGGACGCGGCCCCATCTCGGACCACCTTTTTTTTATTCTTTTCTTTCTCTCTATTCATCTCCATCAATCACGTGCAAGTGATGGACATATGAGAAGAAAAATAAGAAGTGTGCTTACGCAGAGGGATAAATAGGGGCTCAAAACAGACACGTCCGGTCACTGACCGGGCGCGTCGCGGATGTTTAAGGGGTCATATTCGCAATGTTGGTTGTAGATGCTCTAACAGTCAAAAACACTATATTTAGAGTTCTTTTACGGTACATTGAAGATGCTTTCTCTGTATGCCGTACACTTCATTTTCACCCCCCAACTCACTGGCCCCTGAATTTCCGCTTCGTGTGTGCATTCATACATCTATGTGAAATTAATGCATACTCCCTTCGGTCCTTTTTACTCTGCACATTGGTTTTACCGAAAGTCAGACTTTGCTAAGTTTGACCAAATTTATATTAAAAATCATTAACATCTATAATATCTAATAAATATAATATGAAAATATATTTCAAGATGAATCTAAAGATATTGGTCTTGTTATGTGAATGTTTATAATTTTTTATATAAACTTGGTCAAGGTTGAATAAGATTGACTTTGGACAAACCTAATATGCAGAGTAAAAAGGACCAGAGGCAGCAACTGTCGCCTCATCCGACAAACCACTCTCACGTACTGACACATCAATTCTTCGTTCCCACTAGAAAAAGAAAAAGAACTGCGATTCTTATATTAGGCACTGGACCGAGTAAAGTACGCACAAGGGAACAAAATCACCAAGAGCAGCATATAGCTCTTCGGAGACCCCCAAGGGCACCATGCAAAAAGGGGGCTCAAAATCTAGTGAGCAGAAAAGTGCACAAAAGTGCATGCTAAGAACAGCAAATGTCCCTCTCCCTCGACAAGATTACAGTAGATTTTCACACTTGATTCCATGTCAGGCCTGTTAACGAATATCACTAGCACCAGCGTATAGTTCTTCCGAGACCCCGAAAGGACATCACTCAGCAGAAAAGTGCTCAAAAGTGCAATGTTAAGACTAGTAAACGACCCTTCGGTCAGAAAGACTACATAAATTGTCACACCTGCAACTAAAGCGCCATGTAAACAGACACTAGTACTAGATGCTAGTGGTGCAACAGACAAACATGGTAATTAGCAGCAGATAACCCTGACCCTACTCGCCACGTCCTCCTCCTCCTCCTAAGTATACGTACGTACTACTACATCGGTTCATATGCATGGCATGGATATGTCATATGTGGCTCAACCAGCCCCCCAGGCTCCAACAACAGAGGCACCCGCTGACTAGGTACTGTCGCCGTAAACTAACCGCGGCCACGTCGGACGGATCAAGCCGCCGCTTGATCGATCCCGGCCTTCCCCGGATAGCAACGCGGCGTGAAGCCAAGACTCGGCCATGCCCATGATCGACGACGACGAGCGTACCTAGCTCGGATCGGTAGACGGGGCCTGAGGCTGAGTTTTTTTTTTGTTTTTTTTTGCGTGTGCCTGAAGCTGAGCTGTGACATGGCTGTCGGGCCTTTCCGTCGCAGGCGGTTGGGGATCGGGCTTGCCTGCTCCCTTCCCGTGCTGCCATCCATGCTCCCACCTCATCCAACGACTGTCTTTTTTTTTTAATCTAATCATCTTTCCCCCTGATTTTAAGGGGTGGGGCCAAGCCTTATTTTGTTTCAATCAAATCAAGCTACGTATGCGGGAGCACGGATGGACACACGAGAGGGGAGCAGGCAAGTCTCGTCCGGCAGTTGGGCCCCAGACGCGGATGAGGACGGGCCTGCCGACTCGCGGGGCCCATGGGCGGCCTCCACGTCGAGGCCCATGTGGCGCTTGCTGGTTCCAAGGGCCGTTTCAGCCTCTCGTCGCTCCTCGTCGGCGCGCGGCCCCTGGACGTCACCACTCGCGTCAGCTTGCTCACTTCGCGTTTGGCCCCTCGGAGTACTGAACAAATATGCACTCAGGTTTCGTTTGATTTTTTTTTTCCTTCCTGTTGGCGTTCTCTCCGTCTGTCTGTACTCTCTAGCGGCCAGCAGCCCTGGTTTTGGCCCTGCTCGTGTAGGCCACTCAACTGCACCCGTATCATCACTGGATCTGCGGCCGATGATGCCGTTTCTTGCATGTGCGCGTGATCATTCCGTTCGTGTACTTTGGGACGGGTAACGGTGGGCTATTATAGTCAGTGGCAAGCTTACCGGTGCATGCGCCGAAGCTGATGCTTTCTACCTGAGCGAAAGAAAGGAAACTGTATAGAAAGAGAGAGAGAGAGAACACCTCCACCCGCGCAAAAGAAGAAGAAGAGAAAGAACCATTATGTTACATGGTTTTCGGTTGGTATGAGCGGCGGAAAGGTAAAAGGCTTTGGTTTGTTTTGTCAACACTTCCATTGTTCTTCAATTTTCTGAAGCAAATATGTCGAGATCCACCGTCCATGTACATCTACACAAAAATAATTTAGCCTTTCGTGGCAATGATACACCTCACCTTTAGTGGTTCTCCGCAAATCAATCAAGCATTTTTTTTTCACAAGCGTTAATCCATCAACATGGTATGAAAGTTCTTTGTACTAAAGGATAAGCAACCAAACCATGACAGGGAGGCAAACGGAGGGAGAGGGGAAATCAAAATCACTCATGTCATGTTCGAAACAAGGGAAACAAAGAACAAAAAATGGAGTAAAATTGTACTTAACCAATAAGGTCCGGGATGCGATGCTTCAGGCGAAAGCCTTCTCCCACCCTTGTCGACATCGATTATGGCGAAGCCTTCCGGCGTCCCTTCCCTTCTTGGAAGCATCATAGTGGAGCTTCCACACCCCGATCAATGGTGTGCCTCGGGCGAAAGCCTCAAATCCTTCTCTGGATTGGATTTACCCCCAGGGGTGTTGTCTTGGACACATGTATCCGTTGTTGATTGCTTGATATCTCAGTTGGAGCATGGTCGATATGTTGGAGTGTATGGTGGTGGCGGCGAGGTGTCAAAGTTCGGCTCCCTTCAACGTCGTTTGAGGTTTTGTTGCCTCACATAGTGCTATGGTTCTCTCTATTTGTGATGGTGGTTGTGGTGTGTCCTAGAGGAGATGCAGGGTTATATCGGTGGAACAATGCTCCTCGCCACGGTCTACAACTCTCTTTTGTCGTGTCGTGGCTAGGTAGCGCCAAGCCGTTTGATGGTGGTTTGTAACTCTCCTAGTTCTTGAAGGCGCACATGGGTCTCAGGGGTAGCGGAACACTAATTCTCTACGCCTTCTTGTGTCGGATCTCCTTTCGAAAGATATAACACTGCTAGTGTCCGTTCTTCTCGATTCGCCTAGTGATGATTCTAAGTTTTCTGGTTCTCTTTTTTTTCATGTTCCTTATTGTGGATGCCGAGCCCTACATGCTATAGACGTGGTATCATGTTCTTTATAGAATATATATGAAAATGGTTCGGGCCAGCTTTTGCCCGCCATAGTCTTCGTGGAAAAAAAATGATCGTCACCATAATAGGGTTGCACATTTTTTTGAAAAGAAGGATGACCTCGGCCTCTGCATCAGGACGATGCATACAACAATTTTATTGATTATTCATCAAGACCTTACAAAGTAATACATCAATAAGTCTGAAGCAACCATCTTGTGCAACAACTACCGCTACTCCTATCCACTGGATGAAGGGGTGCATATTGTCGGGGCCGTAAACCCAGACCTCACACCAAAGTCCACACATCTAAAGACGGATGCGCTAATCAAGCCGAATGCCGAGTCTGGGTCACACACCGGTTCGGCCCACTCTCAGCGAAACTCGCATGCGCACGCTGCAGAGTCGTCGCCCCCGTCTTCCACCAATCCATCTTAAGAGAAGGTACTGACGCGTCGACTTTGTCAGGCCTGCCATCGATGCCACCACCAGCGCCAAACGGCGCCACTTCCCTGCGCGTGTCCATCACCACACTTCTGTCGCCGAGACCATACCGCGCCACACCGTCGAGACTCCACGTCGTCAATGCGTCACATGAAACACCGCTCCACCGTTGAAATCGGCCACTAGTTCCTGGAGCCAATGCACACCTTCAAGAATGACGCCACCAAGGGAGGAACGACACAAGAGCGCCGCTGTCATCCGATCGACCGATCTAGTGTTTCCTCGAAGGTATCTGATATAGGTGTGGAGCTTCTCCACTATGATGCCTTCAAGAGGGGACGACACAGAAGACGCCGCAATCGCCGACCTTGGAAACTAGTCGAGAGCAGGGGTTTCACTTGGATCTGCTCGATGTGCCTCCATCCCACACCGTTTGCACGGAACCGCCACCGATCTCCGCCACCACGCGGCGAGCAGGCCACTTCGGCCAAATCAGATTTGACCGGAGGAGAGACCACGCCTGCAATCGACCCGTCCTCCACGACGCCGCCATCGGACGAGGAGTTCTCACCAGGGAGCCACGACACCGGATCCATGGATCGCGGCTGCTATACCAACGCCGAGCAGCCAGAAAAGGGCCCTGCCACCACCTTCCCTGGAGCTATCCAGACTTTGCCGGTGGGTGCCTCGGGCGGCGGCGACGGGAGGAAGGTGCGGCGATGGCGGTGGTTGCAGAGGAGGGATCCGGTGGTCCTAATAGGGTTGCCCATAGGCTAGATAATGATCGTTTTGATGGTAGCGCTGCTTGTTGGTTGTGCCGCGTGTTTATATTGCTTGTTTTGAGTATGTACTAGTGGAAAGTAATCCTATTACTATGGAACAAAACTAACAATCTCCTAGAAAGAATATACTTCCATTTTCTTCGTTGAAGAAAAACACAGCTTTGCTTATTATTTTTCGGAGCAAATATGTGGAGATCCTCCGATCCATGTGGGTGTACAAAAATGCTCTATCATCTGGACACAATCTATTTTCTTCCGCTAGCAAAGATACACCTGGCGTTTAGTGCTTCTTCACAAAGTAAACAAAAAACTTATAGGCACAAATCAATCTGCATCACATAATGGTTCCAATAACTTGCCGGTTAAAGAAATGGGGGATTTAAGTCCACGACTATAAACAATACTCGAAAAATAATAAGTGAGTACCGTGCAGAGGCCGATATAATTTCCCCTTGAAAATAATGTTCATATGAGGCTCACGTGCAGCGAGTTTTATTTCTCCATGGCAAATTCTTTCTTCGGTCAGCACTGACACACCTGTCGCCTACGTGTTCGTCCACAACCTGATCGACATGGTACAACCGAGCCGCAGAAATCTTCCGATCTTTCCCCGATCTTCCAAACAAAGATCAGCGACCGTGCCCATGACATCCCTGGGAATACGGTTTCTCTAGAGGGCAATATTACAAAACCGCACTTTTTGCAGCGGGTCCCATAATTCCGTTCCCCGCCGGCTTTCTATATAAGCGCTCGAACGGGCGCAGAGTTGAGCCTCCCTCCCCCGAAACCAACACCACACGCACGCCGCGACATTTCCCAGATATTTCGCCCCTGCGCTTTTCTTCCTCCTCCGCCGCAATTTCTCCTAGTTATCCCTAGCGCGACATGCCGGAGGCACCTGCACGGGCAGCCGGCGGCGGCGGCGGCGCCTCCGCCCCCGCCGACGTGGACGTCGTCACCTCCAGCGGCCGCCGCAAGATCGCCGCCCATTCCTCCGTTCTTGTAAGCCATCCTTTCTCCGTCCCCTTTGATTTCTCGCCGCATTACCCCGCCCGCCGGCACGCGGACGCGGTCCGTGAATTCCGATGCTAGCGATCAGGATTCAGGAGACGGCGTGTGTATGCGATTCGGTCGTCTGAAAATTTCAGTTCTGAAGGGGGGATATTTATTCTTGTTTCTTTGTTGGCGTCATCGAGCAGGCGTCGGCGTCGCCGGTGCTGGAGACGACCCTGGAGCGCCGGCTGCAGAGGCTGAGGGAGAGCGGCAAGGGCGGCAGGGCCGTCGTCCGGGTCCGCGGCGTCACCGACCACGTCGCGGCGGCGTTCGTCCGCCTCCTCTACGCCGGCAGCAGGTACCGCCTCTGCTGTTTCCTCCCTGGAATTGCTGCTGCTATTATTTTTCGCACATGCGTTTCTTGCGACCCTGGGTAAGCCAGAGCTTGATGCTCTGGTCAGACCCAGTAATAGTAGTAGGCATTAAGTATTAGCACGAGGAGAAAAGATCATTAGGAATAGGAGGGGTAACAAACACGCCACATGCGTGTGTGCCCCACGCTGTCAGCATAGCCTCTCACATGGTCTATAGCTGCCAAAAAAAGAACTTTCTTTTTCATGTTTTCGTTCAGAATCATCATCTCGGTCCTAGTAATTGCCAGCCAAATTATGTTCCCATAATTGAATGAATACACCAAATAGTACACGCTGTTTCTTTTTTCTTTCTAGGATTGTTCTAGTATTTTTTGTATGTTTTGCTGGCATCTTGAAAGACCGAGTTCATCTGTAGGACCGAGAAACCAATGCGAATTCCCCATCTACAACTTTGAATTCCAGTTCTTCTATACTAGTGTTTCGCAACCCTTTGCCTCGCCGGTCGCCGGCCGACGCCGAGCCACACACGCCCCCGACAATTTGCATGCTTGAGATCGACCCTTACGTCCGCTAGCCCGGTGGGATCTATCGTACTCCCTCCGTTCGAAATTACTTGTCGTAGAAATGGATATATTTAAATGTATTTTAGTTTTAGATACATTCATATTCGAGACAAGTAATTCCGAACGGAGGGAGTAGATTCTATCAACCTCCACACGAACAGGCGAATCTTAGAATCTCTGTCCCTGTCTGTCGCGGCGCCTAGCTATCTCCAACTTGCCAACTCGCCAGTTCTGCCTCGTCAGAAGATAGGCGAGACGACACACAGATAAACCTTAACCTCGCCGCGCCCAAGCCGGGCCATGCAAAAGCAAAACCCCGGCAACTTGCGCGCGCGCGCGCGAGCCGTCGAGCACCGCAAGTTCTTTCTTTTCCCTGTGTGTTTTGTTTGGTCTTGGTTGGTGGGCGCGCTAGGGGTAGCGCCTGCCTAGTTGGAACCTCCATGGCCACCCGCATGTGTCGTCGCTGTCGCCGGCACCATCATCCTGCCTGCTGGCTACTACTCGTGGGTGTGGAGACAGGGACCGTCCAATCTCACAGCGCGAACTGTTCTTCTACTACTCCTAGTTGCTTGTTTGTATGTATTTTCGGTGATGGCGAATGGACACGCGGAAAAATCAATCACGAGCATCTAATTTGGTGATGGGAATTCTGGACGGCGTGCAGGCGTGGCGAGGGCGAGGTGGACGAGGACGTGGAGAGGTACGCGGAGCAGCTGCTGGTGCTGGCGCACGCGTACCGGGTGCCGTGGCTCAAGCGGTGGTGCCAGGAGGCCATCGGGTCGCGGCTCACGCCGGGCACCGTCGTGGACGCGCTGCAGCTGGCCGACCTCTGCGACGCGCCGCAGCTGCACCTCCGCTGCATGCGCCTGCTCGCCAAGGAGTTCCGCGCCGTCAAGCGCACCGAGGCATGGCGCTTCCTCCGCGACAACGACCCCTGGCAGGAGCTCGACGTCCTCCGCCAGCTCCACGACGCCGACATGGTACGTACCTTATTGCCTCTGAAAATTCATGCGGTGAAATCATGTCTGTTGGCACTCGAGAGGTGTTGGGGTGTCACTTTGGGCGGTGGCGAGATGAGATGATGCATTCCAAAGCGCAGCGACAGATCGATGGTCCGCCTCCCTCGACGTCTCAGTGCGCCGTGCACTGGGAGACATGGCGAGCATGCATGCCGCCCGGCCCGGTCGGCTTCGGGAGGTGCTCGCCATGTCGCGTTCGTGGGCATTAAGAAATGACGCGAGGGCCTGATTTGGCCGGTGCTTGAGGTCTCGTCATCCTGCATAGGTCGTTTCGGTTGGTGCGTCCACGTCCACCCCACAGCACGCCGGGTGGAGGAATGGCCGGTGAATGTTCACATCTCCGAAACGGTCGTGCCAAACGTTTTCGTCCCAGCGGTCACGGTTATTGCTTATGACCGCATATGCCCATCAAACTTTTGATTTGACAAAAGTTAGGAAAAAGCATCAAAGATACTCCACTATTTAAAAAGCTTGCAAAAATGTCGAACACGTTTTTGGTTCGTCATGTCGAGATCAATCTACTCCGGTAGTAATTTTTATGCATGCTCGCGAGTATGATGAACTGACGGAAACTTTATTCTGGCGTGCAGCGGCGGCGAAAGTGGCGTCGGAAGCGCGCGGAGCAGAAAGTGTACATGGAGCTGAGCGACGCCATGGACATCCTGCGGCACATCTGCACGGACGGCTGCACGGAGGTCGGACCCGTGGGGCAGGCGCCGGCCAACTCGCCGTGCCCGGCGTACGCGACGTGCCGGGGCCTGCAGCTGCTCATCCGCCACTTCTCCCGGTGCCAAAGCCGGGCCACCTGCCCCCGGTGCCAGCGCATGTGGCAGCTGCTCCGCCTCCACGCCGCGCTCTGCCGCGTCCCCGACGGCCACTGCAACACCCCTCTCTGCACGTAAGTTCATTTGCCCCAACGCACGGCTCTGCTCATTCTCACGCATAAGCAAATTGAACTCATGTCTGACGTTGCCATGGATCTCGTCTGATCATGCAGGCAGTTCAAGCTCAAGGAGCAGCAGAAGGAGGCGGTGTCGGCTTCGGCGGCCGCGAAGGCCGGCAACGGCAGGTGGGGGCTTCTTGTGAAGAAGGTGAAGGCTGTCAGCGTCATGTCTTCTCTCGGCAAGAGAAGCCCTCCCTCTCAATCTCAGTGCTGCTGAGCCTGAGCGTATGGAATGTATGTTACTGAGGATCCCCTCTGAGAGCTGATCGAATGTTGTGCAATCGCAGCTTGCATCAGCCTGGGACAGGTAGCTAGATGTAGTGTGCGAGTGTAGAGAAAGCGGCCTATTTTTGGCCCGTCTTTCCAGTGTATAATCTCTCTATTGAGCAATGTAGTCGTAGTGTTATTCTTTTGTGGGGCGAGAGAGGAAACGGGCGGAAATTTGTTGTAAGATACTGCCTGCACTGTAAATCTGTAATACTAGTAGCAATGTGTGCGATTTGTCCACGTAGCAACAAACTTTGCAATCCTAGAACAGGGAACAAAGTTGCAAGGTATCTATTTTTGTTTAAACATCTTGTTTTCGTATTGATTATACATTAAGAGAGCATCGGTGGCAACCAAAATAATATCTTTATAAACTACTCCCTCTGATCCATATATGTGCTAAATGAGCCACAATTAATATTGATCGGTGGGAGTACTTAAAAAGGACACAAGGTGTCCTCTCTAGTTGCTCATGCGTTTCGCTCGATCTCTTCGACCTTCCGTCCTTCTGCTCCGTCCTACAATAAAAATCTTCTTTGCTGTGTCAACACTTGTGCTCCGCTGCAACGAACGCAACTTCTCCTAAATCGCTGCGCAAATCACAGCCTCATTCCCCAGACCCATGTGATCGTGGGGACGTCCTCCTAGCCAATTCCATCCGCTTCTCCATCTACCCCGTCATCCCATCTCTTCCTCTCCCGAACCCCAACCCAACGACGGCTTCCAATCCGATATTTCGGCCATGTCGGCAAGAGAGGCATGTCGTGCGACCGCAACACTGAGGAGGATGAACCTAGGGTGGTGCCGCAGGAGCAACACCACCATCAGGACGACGGACATGCGGTGACTGGGAGCTTTTTCGTTGGTGAAGCTGTCGCAACACCCAAGCACGCATCCTCTTGCGGTGCTTTTCTGGTCACTTGCGCCGCGTCCAAGCCCTTCAGGCAGCTCCTTGAGGAGGAGCCCCATGGTTCAACACCAGCTCCCATTCAACCACAACTCCCCAACTCATGTACCGGTTCCCTGGATTTCGTTTTGTTTTGCAATTCCGGTCCTGAGTCCGAGCCGCCCCCCTACGACCCCTGCACGGCCCTCCCTGGAGGCGGC
Organism: Triticum aestivum; assembly: GCF_018294505.1. Classification (NCBI taxonomy): domain Eukaryota; kingdom Viridiplantae; phylum Streptophyta; class Magnoliopsida; order Poales; family Poaceae; genus Triticum; species Triticum aestivum. Next base: position 657,443,345 of record NC_057800.1, on the reverse strand, counting down.
AGGGAACCCTAACTCGCGACCGACGGAGCATCCAACTCATCCTCCCACATGTCGCCTAGCCTCCAGTTGTTGTACACATCTTAGGGCCCCTATCCCGCCCCCTTGCCACTGGTTGTCGCATGCGCCTGGTGTCGGCCTGGCTCTTCCGCCCCCATGGCCGGTGTCAGATTTTGACGGTGTAGGATCCTGGCGATGTTCCCCTCTCGTCAGTGTCGCTTGCTCCTACCGGTGTTGGATCCCGGGATGTGGGTGGCAGAGCTCCTCGACTGGTTTGGGACGCCCTCGGTGGTGCCGTGACGGCTGATATGTTTCCAACGTATCTATAATTTTTTATTGTTTCATGCTATTATATTATATACATTTATAAGTATATATATATATATATATATATATATATATATATATATCATTTTTGGGACTAATCTATTAACTTAGTGCCCAGTGACAGTTGTTGTTTTTGCATGTTTTTGACTTTGTAGAATATTAGTACCAAACGAAGTCCAAATGCCATGAAACTTTTTGGATATTTTTTCTGGCAATAAGTGACCCTGAAAGCTTTGGGAAGGAACGGGAAGACGAAGGAGTGGCCCACAAGCCTCCATTTGACATATCTCTACTCCTAATGTCTGAGTTGGTAGGATTGCGTCCACGGTTTACTTTCGTCTGGTTTATTTTCGTCTGGTTTATTTTCGTATCACATCCCACCACCATATCTCATCAAGTTGTTTTTTTACCTTCACAATAAAAACTTTCCTAACCTTTCCAAAGTTTCTCTACTCCTAATGTCTGAGTTGGTAGGATTGCGTCCACGGTTTACTTTCGTCTGGTTTATTTTCGTCTGGTTTATTTTCGTCTGGTTTATTTTCGTATCACATCCCACCACCATATCTCATCAAGTTGTTTTTTTTACCTTCACAATAAAAACTTTCCTAACCTTTCCAAAGTTTCCTAACTAGACACATTATAAACGGGAAGGAATTGATAGCACGTTACCAATCAATAAAATTTAGTTTTATGACAATCAATTCTAAATCTTAATCTCTACTCCTAATGGACGAATCTCTACTCCTAATGTCTGAGTTGGTAGGATTGCGTCCACGATTTACTTTCGTCTGGTTTATTTTCGTCTGGTTTATTTTCGTCTGGTTTATTTTCGTATCACATCCCACCACCATATCTCATCAAGTTGTTTTTTTACCTTCACAATAAAAACTTTCCTAACCTTTCCAAAGTTTCTCTACTCCTAATGTCTGAGTTGGTAGGATTGCGTCCACGGTTTACTTTCGTCTGGTTTATTTTCGTCTGGTTTATTTTCGTCTGGTTTATTTTCGTATCACATCCCACCACCATATCTCATCAAGTTGTTTTTTTTACCTTCACAATAAAAACTTTCCTAACCTTTCCAAAGTTTCCTAACTAGACACATTATAAACGGGAAGGAATTGATAGCACGTTACCAATCAATAAAATTTAGTTTTATGACAATCAATTCTAAATCTTAATCTCTACTCCTAATGGACGAATCTCTACTCCTAATGTCTGAGTTGGTAGGATTGCGTCCACGATTTACTTTCGTCTGGTTTATTTTCGTCTGGTTTATTTTCGTATCACATCCCACCACCATATCTCATCAAGTTGTTTTTTTTTACCTTCACAATAAAAACTTTCCTAACCTTTTCAAAGTTTCCTAACTAGACACATTATAAACGGGAAGGAATTGATAGCACGTTACCAATCAATAAAATTTAGTTTTATAACAATCAATTCTAAATCTTAATCTCTACTCCTAATGGACGAATTGGTTGAATAGTCCCACCATTTTCAACCGGTTTATTTTCAACCAGTTATTTTTCGTCTGGTTTATTTGTCCCACCCCCACCTGGTTGAATAGTCCCACCATTTTCAACCGGTTTATTTTCAACCGGTTTATTTTCAACCGGTTATTTTTCGTCTGGTTTATTTGTCCCACCTCCCATCTGGATTGATAGCCTTTATGGTAATCAATCACAATTAATCCATGTATGGAAAGGCTATAAACTCAGAAATCTCATCAATCCAGCCTTTATGGTAATCAATCACAATTAATCCACGTATGGAAAGGTTATAAACTCAGAAATCTCATCACCGTTTTTTTCGTCATCCTACCACCTCTGCTCAGTATAACCGGTACAGGGAGGAGAAAAGAGAAAAAAAAAGCCCAGCTCGCACGACCTTCCTCCTCGATCCCATCTCGACCTCCGTCCCGCCGCCACCTCCTGCCCTGCCCCGCCCAGCCTCACCGCGCGCCGCCCGCCGCCGACGCTCCGCCCACCGCAGCCGCGCCCGCACCCATCTCCCATCGATGCGCCACCATCTCCTGTATCCATGCTCCGCCGTCTGAATCCCGCCGTCGAGTCTGTCCCGCTCGCCGTGGCCAATGATCGCATCGACCGGGACCGCATCCCTCCCCAAACGGCGGCGATGACGGAAGGCGCCGCCCAGCTCCTGACTGACGGAGTCGCCGGGTTACCGCTCCTCGGGGCCAGCCCCTCCCCCGTGTCGGGTCGCGCATCGGCTTGGAGGCCCCTCGGGGCTGCCGCCGATGCGGGAGTCCTGCACGGCCGTGGGGACTGGGGACCAAGCGGCGGGGCCCGTGTCGCACTCCTGTTGAGGGCTTGCTGGGGTTGGCCGGGATCTGAGCCGCCGTCGATGGATTTCTTGCAGGTTGGCTACATGTTGCTTCGGATTTGGTACTATCCCCATCTCCCTCTCTCCCTGGACAGCCGTGGACAGGCGGACGTGCTCCTACTCCTCACAAGGCACCCACATTCTTTATTAGCAAGCCAATCCAAAACTTCAGCATGCATTTTTTTGAAAGGACAATTAAGTATCTTTGTTAGTAACATCTTTGTCAGAAATTAGAAAAACGCCAGTGCATTAGTTGAGCTAATCAGCTAGCTTCATCTCTTGGATTATGAATTGATAGTATGGCACATGTTGTATCGTTATAAGCAATTTTTGTTAGGAGGTAAGATTTTAGTGTCGTACTCGACCACGACAAGCAGCAGCTCGCGAAGCCTTTGCAATTCATGTATTTACAACATTTACAGTTCATCCAGTTGAATCCTTATATTGTAATTCTATTCCCTACCCTTTCTTACTTGTAGGAAATTCAAGTGTGGTACACATGTGAGTATATTCTCCTTCCCTCTGTTGTATGCATGTGGTCATTTGTTATCCCGATTAAGAATCATGATCCACTACATTCTTGAATATTGAAGACTATTTTAGTTGCTCCAGATTAAATTTGATAAATACAATTTCCTTGTTGGTTCCATCTGAGTTGTATTATTGATTTGGGCAGTTTTCAGTAATCTTAAGCCGTCTTCAGATTTTAGCTTCCTCAATCATTCTGAATTATTTAACCTCAGTATGAGGTACATGTGTTCCAAAGATTAATCCTGAGAAATTTGTAGTTGACCAGTTGGGTCTATTTAATTTGTTCAGTAGAGTGCAACGGCAGTCACCATTGTTCAGATCTATTCTAAAGCAGCATTATTATCACTGCAATATCTTTGTTACTTCAACCAAATAGTTCAGCCGTGTCTTATTGATTTGGATGGGTTCTTACTAATCTTTAAGCCAACTTCAAATTTTAGCATGCTCGGTCAATCTGGATTATTTAGTGTCAATTTTGATGCATGTCTTTAATAAAATAAGAAACTGATTTTGGGTGCTAAAATAAACACTAAACACTACTTGTTCATGGCAACTATGTGTAGAAAGACGATCACGGTGGAGATCCCAACGGTCGACGTGAAGCCAGGGTGGAAGAAGGGCATGAAGATCACCTTCCTAGAAGGAACAATCTGATATTTTTCGGTACAGTTGTGGCTAGCGCGCAACACTATCATAATTTAAAAACACTTAAAAATTCGCCCAAAAAATCACTTCTTACTACAAAAATACATTCTTCTCAAAAAATGTTATTTTATAAAGTTTACATTTTAATGAAATATTAAGTTTTATTAAAAAAAAGAAATTTCCATGTTCAACATTTATTAGAATTAGATATTTAAAATGGCGAAAATGACCCATCAAGCAGGTTCTACCATTTTTATCGCCCGGTACTGTAATTTCTATACATGTGAAATTTAACATGCATTATGTTTATATATAACTTTAACAAAATATTCCAAAAGCGTGTGGCGACGCACGGTATGTTCTAGAAGATGTGTTTTTCCGTAGTGTTTCTAAATGGTAAATTGTATGGTTTCAAGCACCTAAGAAAAACGTCCTACACTGATTTGATCTGTTCGCTCGCTTGCCCCACCCCCCCTCGCGGGCGACATGTGAATCCCCGACCCCCCCCCCTCTCCTCCAATCCCTCCCCGTCTTTCCCCCCTGCCGCCGCTGGCGTGGTCCGCTAGGTCATTCCCACGTGGTGCTGGCAGAGGCGGGCCGTTCTTTCCCTGCTCACGCGTTGGGGATGTGTGGGGGGGGGGCGATGGAGGTGGTGCTCCTCGGGCAAAGGCATGTCGTTCTTTCCCCGCTCGCGCGTTGCGGGCCGTGGGTGCCCCTGATGCGGCGGCGCGGTCGTTGGCTGCAAGGCGCGTGGTGGTGCGGCTGGCTGGCGGCGTCCACTCCGCCCAGATTTGGGCCCTTTTGGGCCCCATCTGGGTTGGAGCGGGCCCGTGGCAACGCACGGGCAGTCTACTAGTAAATACTCTAAATCAGGAAACCTACCAGGGAGTCCACGAAATACTTTTTCTGCTGCCGCAAGCCTCTGTTCTCGAGAGATTCTATTTGGGGACCCTTTCTGGCACTCTGTCGGATGGGGAAACTATCACGGAGGGGTTCTTCATCATCTTTGTCGCCCCTCCGATGATGCGTGAATAGTTTACCATATACCTACAGGTCCATAGTTAGTAGCTAGATGTCTTCTCTCTCGATGTTCTTCAATACAATGTTCTCCTTGATGTTCTTGGAGTTTTATTTGATGTAATTCTTTTTTGCGGTGTGTTTGTTGTGATCCGATGAATTGCGAGTTTATGATCAAATCTATCCTTGAATATTATTTGCGTTTTCTCTGAACTCTTTTCTACATGATTTATATAGCCTTGTATTTCTTCTCTGATTTGTTGATTTGATTTGGCCAACTAGATTAATTTATCTTGCCATGGGAAGAGGTGCTTTGTAATGGTTTTGATCTTGCGGTGCTCAATCCCAGTGACAGAAAGGAACAGGACACGTATGTATCGTTGCAATTCAGGGAAAAAATGGGTTTATATCTTACGTGAGTTTATCTTGTCTACATCATATCATCTTGCTTAAAGCATTACTTCATTTTTCCATGAACTTAATACACTAGATGCATGCTAGATAGCGGTCGAAGTATGGATTAATACTAGTACATGCATGATCGTTTCGGTCTACTAATATCGAACGTGATGCCTATGTATGATCATTGCCTTTGATATCGTCATAATTATATGTTTTTCTATCAATTGCCCAACAGTAATTTGTTTAACCACCGATGTTATTTTCTCGAGAAAGCCTCTAGTGAAAACTATGGCCCTCGGATCTATCTTCTATCATATATTAAAACTAAAAATAACTTGTTGTATTTTTCTTTTATTTATTTTATTTTGTATTTTTGTTTGATCTATCTATCAAAACATATACAATTTAATCTTGCTCGTAACCGTTGAGGGATTGACAACCCCTCTACGTGTTGGGTTGCAAGTATTTGTTGTTTGTGTGCAGATGTTGTTTACATAGTGCTGCTTGGTTCTCCTACTGGATTGATAACCTTGGTTTCATAACCGAGGGAGATACTTATCACTATTGCACTACATCATCCTCCCCTCTCCGAGGAAATCCCAACACAGCTCACAAGTAGCAGCGACACCATTTCTTCCCCGGATCTGCGGCCATGGATCCAAGGCTATGTCTTTTTCGTGAGCTTCCGATGGTTCTATTGGGGAACGTAGTAATTTAAAAAAAAATCCTACGCACACGCGAGATCATGGTGATGCATAGCAACGAGAGGGGAGAGTGTCGTCCATGTACCCTCGTAGACCGTTAAGCGGAAGCGTTATGACAACGCGGTTGATGTAGTCGTACGTCTTCACGATCGACCGATCCTCAGTACCGAACGTACGACACCTTCGCGTTCAGCACACGTTCAGCTCGGTGACGCCCCGCGAATTCACGATCCAGTAGAGCTCGAGGAAGAGTTTCGTCAGCACGACGGCGTGGTGACGATGTTGATGAAGCTACCATTGCAGGGCTTCGCCTAAGCACCGCTACAGTATGACCGAGGTGGATTATGGTGGAGGGGGGCACCGCATGCGGCTAAGAGATCAACAGATGAATTGTTGTGTCTATAGGGGTGTCCCCTGCCCCCGTATATAAAGGAGCTAAGGGGGAGACGGCCGGCCAAGGAGGAGGGTGCGCCAAGGGGAGAGTCCTACTCCCACCAGGAGTACTCCTTTTTTTCCTAATTGGAGTAGGAGAGGAGAAGGAAGGGAGAGAAGAGAGAAGGAAAGGGGGGCGCCCCCCTCCTTGTCCAATTCGGACTAGAGGGGGAGGGAGCGCGTGGCTGCCCTTGGCTGCCCCTCCTCTTCTCCCACTAAGGCCCATTAGGCCCAATATACTCCCCGGGGGTTCCGGTAACCCCCGGTACTCCGGTATATGTCTGAAACCTCCCGGAACCTTTCTGGTATCCGAACATAGTCATCCAATATATCGATCTTTACATCTCGACCAATTCGAGACTCCTCGTCATGTCTGTGATCATATCCGGGACTCCGAACTACCTTCGGTACATCAAAACATATAAACTCATAATACTGATCGTCACAGAACTTTAAGCGTGCGGACCCTACGGGTTCGAGAACTATGTAGACATGACCGAGACATGTCTCCAGTCAATAACCAATAGCGGAACCTGGATGTTCATATTGGTTCCTACATATTCTACGAAGATCTTTATCGATCAAACCGCATAACAATATACGTTGTTCCTTTTGTCATCGGTATGTTACTTGCCCGAGATTCGATCGTCGGTATCCCAATACCTAGCTCAATCTCGTTACCGACAAGTCTCTTTACTCGTTCCGTCATACAACATCCCGCAACTAACTCATTAGTCACATTGCTTGCAAGGCTTATAGTGATGCGCATTACCGAGAGGGCCCAGAGATACCTCTCCGACAATCGGAGTGACAAATCCTAGTCTTGATCTATGCCAACTCAACAAGTACCATCGGAGACACCTGTAGAGCACCTTTATAATCACCCAGTTACGTTGTGACGTTTGGTAGCACACAAAGTGTTCCTCCGGTAATCGAGAGTTGCATAATCTCATAGTCATAGTAACATGTATAAGTCATGAAGAAAGCAATAGCAGTAAATTAAAACGATCAAGTGCTAAGCTAACGGAATGGGTCAAGTCAATCACATCATTCTCTAATGATGTGATCCCGTTAATCAAATGACAACTCATGTCTATGGCTAGGAAATTTAACTATCTTTGATTCAACGAGCTAGTCAAGTAGAGGCATACTAGTGACACTTTGTTTGTATATGTATTCACACATGTACTAAGTTTCCGGTTAATACAATTCTAGCATGACTAATAAACATTTATCATGAAATAAGGAAATAAAAAATAACTTTATTATTGCCTCTAGGGCATATTTCCTTCAGGTTCCTCCCCAGCAATGGCTACACCTTGCAGCGCGTCGGCCTGGCGTTCAGCGGGCGCTTGTGCCCTTGTGGTAGGCCTCTTGCCGGTGTGGCACTAGAGCCGACGACCCTGGACCTTTGTTTTCTCATGCGTATGTAGAAACGATCAGGTCCTTCTAGTAATTGTCATGTCTTGGGCCAAAGTTTTTTACTTAGATTCCTCTGTGTAAGTGCATCTAGTGCCACCCCTAGTTGGTTTTGGAGTATTGACGACAAACCTAGTTGAGGGACTAATGTGTTTGTGAGAATTGCAGGATAACACAGGTAGAAGTCCCTCATTGATTCGGTTTTACTACCAGAGATGACCCCTAAAAATGTATGAAGACATTGAAGTCAAAGGTGGTATATGAAGATATTCACATTGAAGACTATGACAAAAGAAGACACGTTATGAAGCCTATGGAGCTCGAAGACTTAGATCTTTCGTAGTTCTTTTCCTTTGTGTTGAGTCATAGGAACCACCGTACTGTTAAGTGGGGTCCAGGAGAACCAGTCAGAATGACTGAAGTGATGCCTAAACTAAAAACCTATGTCTTCGAGTGAAGACAATGAGAGCGAATCTTGTCCAGAGCCGGACAAGTCAGCTTTGCTTGTAGCCCAAGTAAAGTTGCCATGAGAGTTTGAAATCTGACCGTTGAGACACGTGTCAGTTCCTTAGTGACCCAGGGTCATTTCGGACAAATCAGGTCGGGTTGCCAAGTGGCTATAAATAGCCCACCCCCTACAACCATAAACGGTTGGCTGCTCAGATTTTAGTGCACGGCTTTTGTCGTTTGAGAGCAACCCACCTCGAAGCCTTTGAGAGAAAATTCCTAGCGAGGAGAAAAGCCCTAACCACCCAGAGCCAGAGAACATTGGGCATCACTTAAGTCTTCTTGTCTGTGTGATCTGAAGACTTATTACACTTGAGGACTGTGAATCCTCCAGACGGTTAGGCGTCGCGTTCAGAGCATCCAAGAGACATTGTGGATTGCCAGTGAACGAAGTCTGTGAAGGTTTGGGAGTCTACCTTGAAGACTTACCAGAGTGATTGGGCGAGGACTAAGTGACCTTAGCTCAAGGAGAATACGGTGAGGACTTGGTGTCCTGAGCTGCGTGTTCAGGACTGGGTGTCCGGGACTGTGTGTCCTAAGGTTTAAATACCTAGCCGCTCCAACCAGACGTACAGTTGTCACAGCAACTGGAACTGGTCCAACACATCATTGTCTTCAACGAGTCACTGGTTTCATCTTCACTTCCTTTTACTTACTGTTACTCATTGTGAAGCCAGTGCATGCTTGCTATACCTTTTGTCTTCACAACGTAACTGTATGATTTGTTTGGCTTCATAACTTCTTCCTACCTGATCCTTATTACACTGCAGCTACTTGTCATTGTGCTTTCACTCTATTGAATACTTGACCATGGCTTGCCTAGTGTAATCTAACTTCCGCTGCATAGTGATAGGCTTATCTCTACTGTTTGTCTTCATAACTTCCACGTTTTGAAGACTTTCATAAAAATCGCCTATTCACCCCCCTCTAGTCGATATAACGCACTTTCAATTGGTATCAGAGCAAGGTGCTCCCTTGTTCTGTGTGATTCGGTTTAACCACCTGGAGTTTTAGCTATGTCGACTGCAGGGATAATCAAAGTCTCCGCTGCGTGCCCCGTCTTCGATGGAACTGAATATCCCTACTGGAAGAATAAGATGCGCATGCATCTTGAAGCCATTGACGTCGACCTATGGTATGTCGTCGAGAACGGCGTTCCCAAGGCTGGAGAAGGTGTCACTGCTGCTGATGTCAAGAAGTTCACTCAACTGGACTCTACTGCCAAAAATATCATCTGTGGTCATCTGACAAAAGGACAGTATGGCCGTGTGAGTGCCTTGAAGACATCCAAGCTGGTCTGGGACTGGCTCTCCAAGGTCAATGAAGGCATCTCAACCCAGAGAGATCAGAGAATCAGTGTTCTTCGCAACCTCTTCAACCGCTTCAAGCGAAATGACAATGAGAATGTCCAGCACACATTTGACCGGCTCACTGACATCACAAATGAACTTCAAGCCCTCGGCGCCACTGAGATCACCAAACATGAAATCGTCAAGACGCTGCTGAGATCACTTGATAGTTCGTTTGACATCCTAGCCCTGATGATTCAAGAACGTCCTGATTTCAAGACACTCGATCCGTCTGACATACTTGAGAGGCTCAACACACATGAGTTCCAGCTTTCTGAGAAAAGAGATATCTACGGTCCAAACTATGGGCGAACTCGTGCCTTGAAGGCAAAAGCTGTTTCCTCATCTGAAGAAGAATCTGACAGCAGTTCTGATGATCCTGAAGACATTGGAAGGGAACTTGCAATGCTAGTGAAGAAGTTCCAAAAATTCACCAAGAAGAAAGGCTTCAGAAAATCTTCACGATCAAGCTCAAGGAATGATGAAGCTTCTGCTCATGACTACAAGAAGAAAACATGTCACAAGTGCAAGAAAACTGGACACTTCATCTCTGAGTGTCCACAGTGGGACAATGAGAACAGAAGGAAGAAGAAGAGCAAGGAATATGATTCTGACGACAAGAAGAAGAAGAAATACTCAAAGTCTTCTTCCAAGTCTTCCTCAAAGTCTTCATCACACAAGAAGAGCTCATCTGGCAAGGCACGTGCGTTTGTTGGCAAGGAAATGGATTCAGAGGAGGAGTCCGCTTCTGAGGAGGCAGAGGTGGAATCTGAGGAGGAGTCTGATTCTGGCATTGCGAGTCTGGCTACAGCATACGTCGCCAAGTCCATCTTCAACACTGAAGACAATGACTTCATCACCGACACTGATGCAAATGACAAGAACGACTCCACTCCTACCTACTGCTTCATGGCACGCGGTGCCAAGGTAAACACACGCACTACTCGCTATCAAACATCTAGTGACGATGACTCTGACTGTGATTCAAAACCCAGCTACAAAACACTTGCTAAAATTGCAACTGAACAACAGAAAGCTATGGAACATATTCAAAAACTGTTAGACAGAAGCGATGATCTGTTGGGTGCTGAAATGACTCGATCTGAATCCTTAATTGAAGACATAAAAAATCTTCACGTTAAGTATCAGGAACTTGAAGATCGTCTTGATACTCTCTCAACAACTCATGAAAAGCTTTCCTATGATTATCTTCAAAGGAAGCAAGAACTTGAGAAATTGAGAGCGGCTCATGAAGATCTTCAAAAGGAAAACGAATCACTTCGCGCCGAACAGATCAGTTCCGCTCAGGAAGGATTTGAACCACCATGTCTTAAATGCATTGAGCGTGATAATGCTACTTCTGTTGCTGAATGTTCCACTGCTACTGCTGTTGCAATATCTTCAACTGTTGATGTGGTAACTAACCCCTCTGCTGAGGATACCACTGCTATTGCTGATGAGAATGCTAGGTTGAAGACATTGCTTGAAACAGGGATGTACAAAAGTCTTAAAGGACATCAGACATTATGTGATGTCCTCAAGAAGCAGATTCTGAACCGAAACCCTAGGAAAGAGGGTGTTGGGTTCGTAAGGAAAATAAATGCAGATGGCTCTTACTGGAAACCTGAGTAGTACCCCAAAACCACATGGGTTGCTGCAAAGGAACCTTCAGCAGATCCATCCAATTTATCTTGCTTCACATGTGCTAACCCCATTATTATTGATGAATCCTTTGATGCAAACTATAAACTGTTTAAGAATCAGAATGGTGAAGTGTTTGCCAGGTACATTGGTACTAACTGCAGGAATGGACCGCCTATGATGAAGATCTGGGTTCCGAAAAAGTGTCTAGAAAATCTTCCTGTGAATGTCTTCATGACACCTCACTTGAAGAAGACAAACCTCAGACCAAAGGCTTCATACGGTCCAAAGGCTTCATACAAACAGAGGACTCACCTGAGTCAGACTAACGCAAATGTTTTGCAGGGAAACCATACTCAGGCATATGAATATGAGAGCGGTTCATCGAACCGTCATGTTCATATGACCAAAAATTATTCTGCTTATTCCTATGAGTATTATTGTCCACCTACAAGACTGTTTGCTAAGGCTTCAAAGCCAAAATTCTCAGATGCTGCACTTAGACTTATTGCTTTTAAGCCACCCTTGAAGATGTGGGTGGTTAAGAAAGCTTAACTCTCTTTTGCAGGGAAAGGTCTCCAGCAGAAAAACAAAATCTTCTGACGCTATTGCTGGGGACCTTAAAAATCTTGTAGGGCGCAAGATAAAATGCCCGAATGGCATCATTATGTACTTCGTTCCTGAATCGCATGCTACTCTCCCTATTAGTCCTAATCTGGATCTAAGTTTTCATAACCCACTGGTTCGTCAAATGTTTTTGCTTCACAATTCTCTTCGTGAAGCCTATCCCCCTAACTGCACTGTAGGGTACGACACCAGCGTCTTCAAAGTCTTCAGAATGGATTATTGACAGTGGGTGTACAAATCACATGACTGGCAAAAGAAGCCTTCTTATGGACTCAACCTTACGTCCATCCGACAAGAGCCACATCACATTTGCTGACACTGGTAAAAGTAAGGTATTGGGTCTAGGTAGAGTTGCAATCTCAAAGGATCAACACATGGATAAAGTCATGCTTGTTGAATCCCTTGGCTTCAACTTAATGTCTGTCTCAATGCTTTGCGATTTGAACATGATCGTAATGTTTGGAAAATATCGTTGCCTAGTACTAATGGAATCTGACAAGTCTCTAGTGTTTGAAGGGTATCGAAAAGATGATCTGTACGTGGTAGATTTCTCAGCAGGGCCACAACTTGCAGTATGTCTTCTTGCAAAAGCTTCAGAATGCTGGCTTTGGCATCGGAGGCTTGGGCATGCTGGCATGAGGAACCTCCACACCCTTGCGAAGAAGAAGCATGTCATAGGCATCGAGGGCGTCAAGTTCAAGAAAGATCACTTATGCGGTGCCTGTGAAGCAGGGAAGATGACAAGGGCAAAACATCCTTCGAAGACAATCATGACTACTACTCAACCCTTCGAACTGCTTCACATGGATCTTTTCGGTCCCACTCACTACTCAACTTTTACTACTACTGCTTGCCTCTATGGCTTCGTCATTGTTGATGATTACTCTAGATATACTTGGGTGCACATAATCCTTTACAAGACTGAAGTGCAGGATGTCTTCAGACGCTTCACGAATCGTGCTATGAACAATTTTGGCGCCAAGATAAAACACATCAGAAGTGACAATGGCACTGAATTCAAGAACACTGGCCTTGATACATATCTTGATACCTTGGGCATCACACATGAATTCTCAGCTCCGTACACGCCACAGCAGAATGGCGTCGTCGAACGCAAGAACAGAACACTCATTGAGATGGCCAGAACAATGCTAGATGAATACAAGACTCCAAGAAAATTCTGGACTGAAGCCATTGACACTGCATGCCATACAATCAATCGTGTTTATCTTCACAAGCTTCTGAACAAGACATCTTATGAACTCCTAACTGGCAAGAAGCCAAATGTCAGTTACTTCAGAGTATTTGGCGCAAGGTGCTGGATCAAGGACCCACACCACACCTCAAAGTTTGCACCAAAAGCACATGAGGGCTTTATGCTTGGATATGGAAAGGATTCGCACTCCTACAGAGTCTTCAATCTCTTTCATTACAAAGTGGTTGAAACAGTGGATGTGCGGTTCGATGAGACAAATGGTTCACAAAGAGAGCAACTGCCAAATGTGCTAGATGAGATTCCAGCTAGTGAATCAATCAACCTAATGGGAACTGGAGAGATTATACCTTCTGAAGCTCATCCTGAAGAAGAACTTATCATCTCAGAACCTGATCAACATGAAGACAATGCTCAGCCTGAAGACATTCCTCCCAACAACAACACAGATCAGCAAGAGCAAAGTCTTCGCCCTGTACATCCTCGTGTTGCCAATGAAGTACAGATTGACAGAATAATTGCCAGCATCAATGCACCTGGTCCACTCACTCGTTCAAGGGCAACTCAGCTAGCAAATTTCTGTGGGCACTTCGCATTCGTCTCAATATCAGAACCCAAGAAAGTTGAAGAAGCCTTCATGGAACCTGAATGGATTCAAGCTATGCAAGAAGAGCTTCAACAATTTGAGCTGAATAATGTATGGGAACTGGTTAAGCGTCCTGATCCACGGAAGCACAACATAATAGGCACCAAATGGATATACCGCAACAAACAAGATGAGCATGGTCAAGTTGTCAGAAACAAAGCTCGTCTCGTTGCTCAAGGATATACTCAAGTAGAAGGCATTGACTTCGATGAAACATTTGCTCCCGTGGCTAGGCTTGAAGCCATACGCATTCTTCTGGCCTAGGCAAATCATCATAACATACTACTATATCAAATGGATGTGAAAAGTGCCTTTCTCAATGGCAAGATTGAAGAAGAAGTGTATGTTGCACAACCGCCTGGCTTTGAAAATCCAAAACATCCTGACATGGTATACAAGCTCAACAAGGCACTGTATGGCCTCAAACAAGCCCCTAGGGCCTGGTATGACACACTCAAATACTTCCTGAAGAGCAAAGGCTTCATACCTGGTTCCCTGGATCCCACTCTTTTCACGAAGACATATGATGGTGAACTGTTTGTGTGCCAAATATATGTGGATGACATTATCTTCGGCTGCACCAATCAGAAGTACAGTGAAGAGTTTGGATATATGATGCAAGAGCAATATCAGATGTCCATGATGGGGGAGCTGAAGTTCTTCCTTGGTCTTCAAATACGACAACAACGCAATGGCATCTTCATATCTCAAGAGAAGTATCTCAAAGATTGCCTGAAGAAGTTCGGTATGCAAGACTGCAAAGGCTTCACAACACCAATGCCAGCCAAACATCATCTAGGTCCTGACGACAATGGTAAAGAGTTCGACCAAAAGGTATAACACTCCATGATTGGTTCTTTACTTTATTTATGTGCATCTAGGCCAGATATTATGCTTAGTGTTTGCATGTGTGCTCGATTTCAAGCGGCACCAAAGGAGTCGCATCACTTAGCTGTGAAGCGAATTCTTCGATATTTGGCTCACACCCCAACTCTAGGATTATGGTATCCAAAGGGCTCAGAGTTTGATTTGGTTGGATTTTTGGATGCTGATTATGCTGGTGACAAAGTTGATCGCAAGTCTACATCAGGCACATGTCACTTTCTGGGACGATCACTTGTATGTTGGTCTTCAAAGAAGCAAAACTGTGTATCTCTCTCCACTGCTGAATCTGAATACATTGCTGCTGGATCTTGCTGCGCTCAGCTTTTGTGGATGAAGCAAACACTCAAGGATTATGGCATTCATCTGAAGCAAGTACCACTTTACTGCGACAACGAAAGTGCCATCAAGATTGCCAACAACCTAGTTCAGCACTCGAAGACAAAGCACATTGAAATTCGTCATCACTTTCTCAGAGATCATGTTGTGAAGGAAGACATTGATATCATACACGTCAACACTGAAGAGCAATTGGCAGATATCTTCACCAAGCCTTTGGATGAGAAGAGGTTTTGCAAGTTACGGTGTGAGCTAAATATCCTTGAATCCTCAAATGTCCTGTGATCAGGCACACATCCTAACCCTTATGCATATTGATGACTTAGATGTGCAACAGACGAAGTAAAGTATATCTTCAATCTATGAAGACATACATTCTAAGTGTGAACACATTAATGTGGAATTTGACTTCGGAGCGCCACGATAATTGTGCGCCGTGTCTGGGTCTAATACTTCCTATACGGTGGGTAACGCCACCACCAAACGTTCTATTTTGAAGTGTTTCACTCATGGCGTTACCTTGCAATATCTTCACATTTGGTTTGGCTTCGAACTCAACATGTCTTCATGATTATCTTCACAACGTTGATTATATAGATGTATACATACTAGTGTTCTGTCCTCTACAGCATTCACTTATAGCTATGTCTTCTTGGTTGAATCTTTTGAACTAAGTGAATGTGATCGGACCCTAATCTCTCTATGCTTTCTATCTCAAATTCTATCTCTCCAAGTCATATGCATTCTATTGAAACTGTCAAATGTCTTCACTGCGTCCTTGTCAGCAGAAGATATAGAGACAACCATAAAGTCCGTTTTCAATGCTCATTCCTCCACATAAAATCCGGAGAAGCAGGAACGACCGCCCGACAATCCAGGCGTCCGTGGGACGTGGAACAAACCCCAAACTTCCGCAAACAGGCCACGCGTTCCTCAGATGCGAATCGCCAGGGGCACCTGTGTAATAGCACAGTGCCGCCCCTGTGCCTATAAATTCACACTTACCGCGGTCATTATCTCCTTCTTCTGTTGGGGAACGTAGTAATTTCAAAAAAATTCCTACGCACACGCAAGATCATGTGATGCATAGCAACGAGAGGGGAGAGTGTGATCTACGTACCCTTGTAGACCGACAGCGGAAGCGTTATCACAACGCGGTTGATGTAGTCGTACGTCTTCACGGCCCGACCGATCAAGCACCGAAACTACGGCACCTCCGAGTTTTAGCACACGTTCAGCTCGATGACGATCCCCGGACTCCGATCCAGCAAAGTGTCGGGGAAGAGTTCCGTCAGCACGACGGCGTGGTGACGATCTTGATGTACTACTGCTGCAGGGCTTCGCCTAAGCACCGCTACAATATTATCAGGACTATGGTGGCTGGGGGCGCCGCACACGGCTAAGGAATAGATCACGTGGATCAACTTGTGTCTTTGGGGTGCCCCTTGCCTCAGTATATAAAGGATGGAGGAGGAGGAGGCCGGCCAAGGTTGGTGCGGCCAGGATGTGGAGTCCTACTAGGACTCCAAGTCCTAGTAGGAGTCCACCAAGAGGGGAGGAATGGAGAAGGAAGTGGAGGAGAGGGAGAGGTGGCCGGCCCCCTTTTCCCTAGTCCAATTCGGACCAGAGGGGGGGGGCGCAGCAGCCCCTTGGCCCTTTCTTCTCTTCCCACTAAAGCCCATCAAGGCCCATTGCTTCTCCCGTAACTACCCGGTACTCCGAAAAATACCTGAATCACTCGGAACCTTTCCGATGTCCGAATATAGTCGTCCAATATATCAATCTTTACGTCTCGACTATTTCGAGACTCCTCGTCATGTCCCCGATCTCATCCGAGACTCCGAACTCCTTCGGTACATCAAAACTCATAAACTCATAATATAACTGTCATCGAAACCTTAAGCGTGCGGACCCTACAGGTTCGAGAACAATGTAGACATGACCGAGACACGTCTCTGGTCAATAACCAATAGCGGGACCTGGATGCCCATATTGGCTCCTACATATTCTACGAAGATCTTTATCGGTCAGACTGCATAACAACATACGTTGTTCCCTTTGTCATCGGTATGTTACTTGCCCGAGATTCGATCGTCGGTATCCAATACCTAGTTCAATCTTGTTACCGGCAAGTCTCTTTACTCGTTCCATAATACATCATCTCACAACTAACTTATTAGTTGTAATGCTTGCAAGGCTTATGTGATGTGCATTACCGAGAGGGCCCAGAGATACCTCTCCGACAATCGGAGTGACAAAACCTAATCTCGAAATACGCCAACCCAACATGTACCTTTGGAGACACCTGTAGTACTCCTTTATAATCACCCAGTTACGTTGTGACGTTTGGTAGCACCCAAAGTGTTCCTCTGGTAAACAGGAGTTGCATAATCTCATAGTTATAGGAACATGTATAAGTTATGAAGAAAGCAATAGCAACATACTAAACGATCGGGTGCTAAGCTAATGGAATGGGTCATGTCAATCAGATCATTCACTTAATGATGTGATCCCGTTAATCAAATAACAACTCCTTGTTTATGGTTAGGAAACATAACCATCTTTGATTAACGAGCTAGACAAGTAGAGGCATACTAGTGACACTCTGTTTGTCTATGTATTCACACATGTATTATGTTTCCGGTTAATACAATTCTAGCATGAATAATAAACATTTATCATGATATAAGGAAATAAATAATAACTTTATTATTGCCTCTAGGGCATATTTCCTTCAGTCTCCCACTTGCACTAGAGTCAATAATCTAGTTCACATCGCCATGTGATTCAACACTAAGAGTTCACATCACCATGTGATTAACACCCATAGTTCACATCGTCATGTGACCTATACCCAAAGGGTTTACTAGAGTCAATAATCTAGTTCACATCATTTATGTGATTAACACCCAAAGAGTACTAAGGTGTGATCATGTTTTGCTTGTGAGATAATTTTAGTCAACGGGTCTGTCACATTCAGATCCGTAAGTATTTTGCGAATTTCTATGTCAACAATGCTCTGCACGGAGCTACTCTAGCTTATTGCTCCCACTTTCAATATGTATCTAGATCGAGACTTAGAGTCATCCAGATCTGTGTCAAAACTTGCATCGACGTAACTTTTTACGACGAACCTTTTGTCACCTCCATAATCGAGAAATATTTCCTTATTCCACTAAGGATAATTTTGACCAATGTCCAGTGATCTACTCTTAGATCACTATTGTACTCCCTAGCTTAACACAGTGTAGGGTATACAATAGATCTGGTACACATCATGGCATACTTTATAGAACCTATGGCTGAGGCATAGGGAATGACTTTCATTCTCTTTCTATCTTC
The DNA here is from genome assembly GCF_018294505.1 of Triticum aestivum. Lineage (NCBI taxonomy): Eukaryota > Viridiplantae > Streptophyta > Magnoliopsida > Poales > Poaceae > Triticum > Triticum aestivum. The sequence goes on along the minus strand of NC_057800.1, from coordinate 657,424,982 downwards.
TGCCGTGGTCGGGCTTTGAGTCTTACTCAACTTCACACCTTGTAACATAGGCAAGAAACCTTTTCTTTGACTGTTCCATTTTGAACTACTTCAAAATCTTATCAAGGTATGTACTCATTAAAAAAACTTATCAAGTGTCTTGATCTATCTCTATAGATCTTGATACTCAATATGTAAGCAGCTTCACCGAGGTCTTTCTTTGAAAAACTCCTTTCAAACAATCCTTTATGCTTTGCAGAATAATTCTACATTATTTCCGATCAACAATATGTCATTCACATATACTTATCAGAAATGTTGTAGTGCTCCCACTCACTTTCTTGTAAATACAGGATTCACCACAAGTCTGTATAAAACTATATGCTTTGATCAACTTATCAAAGCGTATATTCCAACTCCGAGATTCTTGCACCAGTCCATAGATGGATCACTGGAGCTTGCATATTTAGTTAACACCTTTAGGATCGACAAAACCTTCTAGTTGCATCGCATACAACTCTTCTTTAGTAAATCCATTAAGCAATGCAGTATTGTTTATCCATTTGCCAGATTTCATAAAATACGGCAATTGCTAACATGATTCGGACAGACTTAAGCATAGATACGAGTAAGAAAATCTCATTGTAGTCAACACCTTGAACTTGTCGAAAACCTTTTGCGACAATTCTAGCTTTGTAGATAGTAACACTACTATCAGCGTTCGTCTTCCTCTTGAAGATCCATTTATTTTCTATGGCTTGCCGATCATCGGGAAAGTCAACCAAAGTCCATACTTTATTCTCATACATGGATCATATCTCAGATTTCATGGCCTCAAACCATTTCGCGGAATCTGGGCTCATCATCGCTTCCTCATAGTTCGCAAGTTCGTCATGGTCTAGTAACATGACTTCCAGAACAGGATTACCGTACCACTCTGGTGCGGATCTCACTCTGGTTTACCTACGAGATTTGGTAGTAACTTGATCTGAAGTTACATGATCATTATCATTAGCTTCCTCACTAATTGGTGTAGTAGTCACAGGAATAGACTTCTGTGATGAACTACTTTCCAATAAGGGAGAAGGTACAATTACCTTATCAAGTTTTCTACTTTCCTCCCACTCACTTCTTTCGAGAGAAACTCCTTCTCTGGAAAGGATCCATTCTTGGCAACGAATTTGCCTTCGGATCTATGATAGAAGGTGTACCCAACAGTTTCCTTTGGGTATCCTATGAAGACATATTTCTCCGATTTGGTTTTGAGCTTATCAGGATGAAACCTTTTCATATAAGCATCACAATCCCAAACTTAAGAAACGACAACTTTGGTTTCTTGCCAAACCACAGTTCAGATTGTGTCGTCTCAACGGACTTAGATGGTGCCCTTTTAAACGTGAATGCAGCTGTCTTTAATGCATAACCCCAAAACGATAGTAGTAAATCGGTAAGAAACATCATAGGTCGCACCATATCTAATAAAGTACAATTATGACGTTCGGACACACCATTACATTGTGGTGTTCCAGGTGGCGTGAGTAGTGAAACTATTTCACATTGTTTTTAACTGAAGACCAAACTCGTAACTCAAATATTTGTCTCCGCGATCAGATCGTAGAAACTTTATTTTCTTGTCACGATGATTTTCCACTTCACTCTGAAATTCTTTGAACTTTTCAAATGTTTCAGACTTATGTTTCATCAAGTAGATATACCTATATCTGCTCAAATCATCTTTGAAGTTCAGAAAATAATGATACTTGCCGTGAGCCTTAACACTCATCGGACCGTATACATCAATATGTATTATTTCCAATAAGTCAGTTGCTCGCTCCGGAGAACGGAGTCTTAGTCATCTTGCCCATGAGGCATGGTTCGCAAGAATCAAGTGATTCATAATCAAGTGATTCCAAAATCCCATCAGCATGGAGTTTCTTCATGCGCTTTACACCAATATGACCTAAACGGCAGTGCTACAAACAAGTTGCACTATCATTATTAACTTTGCATCTTTTGGTTTCAATATTATGATTATGTGTATCACTATGATCGAGATCCAATGAACTATTTTCATTGGGTGTGTAACCATATAAGGTTTTATTCATGTAAACAGAACAACAATTTATTCTCTTACTTAAATGAATAACCGTATTACAATAAACATGATCAAATCATATTCATGCTTAACGCAAACACCAAATAACACTTATTCAGGTTCAACACTAATCCCGAAAGTATAGGGAGTGTGCGATGATGATCATATCAATCTTGGAACCACTTCCAACACACATTGTCACTTCACCCTTAACTAGTCTCTGTTTATTCTGCAACTCCTGTTTCGAGTTACTAATCTTAGCAACTGATCCAGTATCAAATACTGAGGGGTTGCTTTAAACACTAGTAAAGTACACATCAATAACATGTATATCAAATATACTTATGTTTACTTTGCCATCCTTCTTATCTGCCAATCACTTGGGGTAGTTCCGCTTCCAGTGACCAGTCCCTTTGCAGTAGAAACACTTAGTCTCAGGCTTAGGACCAGACTTGGGCTTCTTCACTTGAGCAGCAACTTGCTTGCTGTTCTTCTTGAAGTTCCCCTTTCTTCCATCTACCCTTTTCTTGAAACTAGTGGTCTTGTCTACCATCAACACTTGATGTTTTTCTCGATTTCTACCTTCGTCAATTTCCGCATTACGAAGAGCTTGGGAATCATTTCCGTTATCCCTTGCATATCATAGTTCATCACGAAGTTCTACTAACTTGGTGATGGTGACTAGAGAATTCTGTCAATCACTATCTTATCTGGAAGATTAACACCCACTTGATTCAAGCGATTGTTGTACTCAGACAATCTGGGCACATGCTCACTAGTTGAGCGATTCTCCTCCATCTTTTAGCTATAGAACTTGTTGGAGACTACATATCTCTCAACTCGGGTATTTGCTTGAAACATTAACTTCAACTCCTGGAACATCTCATATGCTCCATGACGTTCAAAACGTCTCTGAAGTCCCGATTCTAAGCCATTAAGCATGGTGCACTAAACTATCAAGTAGTCATCATATTGAGCTAGCCAAACATTCATAACGTCTGCATCTGCTCCTGCAATAGGTCCGTCACCTAGCGGTGCATCAAGGACATAATTTTTCTGTGCAGCAATGAGGATAAACCTCAGATCACGGATCCAATCCGCATCATTGCTACTAACATCTTTCAACACAATTTTCTCTAGGAACATATCAAAATAAACACATGAAAGCAATAACGCGAGCTATTCATCTACAACATAATTTGCAAAATACTACCAAGACTAAGTTCATGATAAATTTAAGTTTAATTAATCATATTACTTAAGAACTCCCACTTAGATAGACATCCCTCTAATCCTCTAAGTGATTACGTGATCCAAATCAACTAAACCATGTCCGATCATCACGTGAGATGGAGTAGTTTCATTGGTGAACATCACTATGTTGATCATATCTACTATATGATTCACGCTCGACCTTTCAGTCTCCGTGTTCCGAGGCCATATCTGTATATGCTTGGCTCGTCAAGTATAACCTGAGTATTCCGCGTGTGCAACTGTTTTGCACCCGTTGTATTTGAACGTAGAACCTATCACACCCGATCATCACGTGGTGTCTCAGCATGAAGAACTTTCACAACGGTGCATACTCAGGGAGAACACTTCTTGATAATTTAGTGAGAGATCATCTTATAATGCTACCGTCAATCAAAGCAAGATAAGATGCATAAAAGGATAAATATCACATGCAATCAATATAAGTGATATGATATGGCCATCATCATCTTGTGCTTGTGATCTCCATCTCCGAAGCACCGTCGTGATCACCATCGTCACCGGCGTGACACCTTGATCTCCATCGTAGCATCGTTGTCGTCTCGCCAAGCCTGTGCTTCTACGACTATCGCTACTGCTTAGTGATAAAGTAAAGCATTACATCGCGATTGCATTGCAAACAATAAAACGACAACCATAAGGCTTCTGCCAGTTGCCGATAACTCGGTTACAAAACATGATCATCTCATACAATAAAATCAGCATCATGTCTTGACCATATCACATCACAACATGCCCTGCAAAAACAAGTCAGACGTCCTCTACTTTGTTGTTGCAAGTTTTACGTGGCTGCTATGGGCTTAAGTAAGAACCAATCTCACCTACACATCAAAACCACAACGATAGTTTGTCAATTTGACTCCGTTTTAACATTCGCAAGGACCGGGCGTAGCCACACTCGGTTCAACTAAAGTTGGAGAGACTGTCGCCCGCAAGCCACCTATGTGCAAAGCACATCAGGGGAACCGATCTCGCGTAAGCGTACGCGTAATGTCGGTCCGGGTCGTCTCGTCCAACAATACCGCCGAACCAAAGTATGACATGCTGGTAGGCAGTATGACTTATATCGCCCACAACTCACTTGTGTTCTACTCGTGCATATAACATCAACATATAAAACCTAGGCTCGGATGCCACTGTTGGGGAACGTAGTAATTTCAAAAAAATTCCTACGCACACACAAGATCATGTGATGCATAGCAACGAGAGGGGAGAGTGTGATCTACGTACCCTTGTAGACCGACAGCGGAAGCGTTAGCACAACGCGGTTGATGTAGTCGTACGTCTTCACGGCCCGACCGATCAAGCACCGAAACTACGGCACCTCCGAGTTTTAGCACACGTTCAGCTCGATGACGATCCCCGGACTCCGATCCAGCAAAGTGTCGGGGAAGAGTTCCGTCAGCACGACGGCGTGGTGATGATCTTGATGTACTACTGCTGCAGGGCTTCGCCTAAGCACCGCTACAATATTATCGAGGACTATGTTGGCTGGGGGCGCCGCACACGGCTAAGGAATAGATCACGTGGATCAACTTGTGTCTTTGGGGTGCCCCTTGCCTCAGTATATAAAGGATGAAGGAGGAAGAGGCCGGCCAAGGTTGGTGCGGCCAGGATGTGGAGTCCTACTAGGACTCCAAGTCCTAGTAGGAGTCCACCAAGAGGGGAGGAAGGGGGAAGGAAGTGGAGGAGAGGGAGAGGTGGCCGGCCCCCTTTTCCCTAGTCCAATTCGGACCAGAGGGGAGGGGGGCGCAGCAGCCCCTTGGCCCTTTCTTCTCTTCCCACTAAAGCCCATCAAGGCCCATTCCTTCTCCCGTAACAACCGGTACTCCGAAAAATACCCGAATCACTCGGAACCTTTTCGATGTCCGAATATAGTCGTCCAATATATCAATCTTTACGTCTCGACCATTTCGAGACTCCCCGTCATGTCCCCGATCTCATCCGAGACTCCGAACTCCTTCGGTACATCAAAACTCATAAACTCATAATATAACTGTCATCGAAACCTTAAGCGTGCGGACCCTACGGGTTCGAGAACAATGTAGACATGACCGAGACATGTCTTTGGTCAATAACCAATAGCGGGACCTGGATGCCCATATTGGCTCCTACATATTCTACAAAGATCTTTATAGGTCAGACCGCATAACAACATACGTTGTTCCCTTTGTCATCGGTATGTTATTTGCCCGAGATTCGATCGTCGGTATCCAATACCTAGTTCAATCTCATTACCGGCAAGTCTCTTTACTCGTTCCGTAATACATCATCTCACAACTAACTTATTAGTTGTAATGCTTGCAAGGCTTATGTGATGTGCATTACCGAGAGGGCCCAGAGATACCTCTCCGACAATCGGAGTGACAAAACCTAATCTCGAAATACGCCAACCCAACATGTACCTTTGGAGACACCTGTAGTACTCCTTTATAATCACCCAGTTACGTTGTGACGTTTGGTAGCACCCAAAGTGTTCCTCCGATAAACGGGAGTTGCATAATCTCATAGTTATAGGAACATGTATAAGTTATGAAGAAAGCAATAGCAACATACTAAACGATCGGGTGCTAAGCTAATGGAATGGGTCATGTCAATCAGATCATTCACTTAATGATGTGATCCCGTTAATCAAATAACAACTCCTTGTTTATGGTTAGGAAACATAACCATCTTTGATTAACGAGCTAGACAAGTAGAGGCATACTAGTGACACTTTGTTTGTCTATGTATTCACACATGTATTATGTTTCCGGTTAATACAATTCTAGCATGAATAATAAACATTTATCATGATATAAGGAAATAAATAATAACTTTATTATTGCCTCTAGGGCATATTTCCTTCATCTTCCACCCTCGCACGAACCCTAGCGCCACCGCTAGCTCTCGACGACGCCGGCGACGAAGCGCTTCGCTGCCGCAACCTCTCCGACGCCGTCCTCACGCCAACCGCGGACATCGTTCTCTCCGCCGTCGCCGTAGGTGTCTTCCATCGCCAAGTTAGGGCACGGAGGACTGAACTGCTCGGCATCATCTCCCACTTTCGTCTAGCAGTTCCAAGTGTGGTAAATAAAACTTCTTTTTACAGCCCCTTTTGATCTCACGGTTCTGTCACTTTCTACCATAAGAAGTTTATTTTCACACAAGTTAGATCTCTCAATCTACATCTCATAACATGCCTAGTATATTCACTTGTGCTTCATTAAGTAGTTAGATTCCTCACTTGTACTGATCTGTGGGTTTGTACAAATCTAGAACCAACTTCTTATCTATGAGTGAATGTCTTCGCACGATGAGGTCAATGTCTTCTAAACTGATTAATCTTCAAAACCTTCTGAGAATGCATATGACCTCTTCCCCTTCCCTCGCACCTTAATGCTGTCACAGGAACATGTCCGTGGGAGAATCCTTCGGTTCTCATAGTCTGCATTCATTTGCAGAATTCCTACAGCATCACATAAATTCTCCTGAAGCCAGTTCCTGTTGGTCCAGCAAAAGAAAGCCTTTGAAGCCTTTGAAAGTTTTAAAGCCTTTCAAGTTAAAGTTTATGGCTTCAGAAGCAGCAGCAAGGAAGGGGGGCAGACAGCGACATGAAGGAACTTCCAAAGATCTGCCTGAAGACCTGGCAGAAATGTATAAAACAGATCCTGAAGAAAATTATGGGCAGCGCAAGACCCGAATCCAATGGATTCAACGCTATTGGGCTGAACAATGGTTCAAATACCGCTTCACAACCCAAGAGTATGCTGAGAAAAGTGTCATCAAAAGACCGTGGGGAGAAATCTTATACAAGAACCTTGTACCCAGGTCCAGAGATGAAGCTATTGCCCAAAGCTTCTGTCCATGCATTGTTTGTGGACCACAGCCTAATGATGCACATCCGTCGTCACTACTCTGGTGTCGTGACGACAATCTATTCAAGCGCAACTTCCAGTTTGCCCAACAATCAGCGAAGCAGAACAAGAAGAAGTTGGGGTTAGACTTCAACCCTGGTCCCTCAGCACCAAGGGCAGATGGCACACGCTACGCAGAACCCAATATCATCGGTCCGTATGCCAATCTTGAGGGCCTCATAACCCGCATCTTAGTCCAAGGGACTGCCGTGAATGACCCTCCAGCTGACTCTGAGTCTGATGAAGCTCCTGCTTTACCAAAGCCAAAGCAGTCGAAGAAGCCAAAAGCTTCAAAGCCAGCCCCTTCATCAAAAATCTCAAGGGCGAAGCCATTGGCAACTGCACCTTCTGAAGACAGTGTGCAGTCTGAAGACGTATCCCGTGTCTCCAAGCCCCAGAAGGCCAAGGTGCCTCAGCCACACGCCGGCAAAGAGCTCACAGCTGCTGCCATTCTGCGCAGCGAAGCCATTGATCTGTCAAGTGATGAAGATCTTGGAGATGACGCTCTAGAGCAGCTCATCAAGAGCAAAGAAGAAGATGAAATCTTCAACTATTTGCCTCTCTTTGATGTCGCCATCATCCACAACTTCATCGACGAATGGTTTGCCACACCAGACATCAGCTTCAAAGATCTGCAGCTGCCCATTGGCCTCGGCGTCGCCTTCCAAGGCGCTATTGCTTCAGAACTTGCAATTGCCCAGCGCATTGTTGAACTGAAGCAGAAAATTGATCATGAAAAGGCTCAGTTCAAGAAGCATGTGGCCAAGCTCAGCATGCAAGAAGTGAAGAGCTTCAAGATCATGATGCACGAGCTCAAGGAAAACTTTCTGAAGAAGCATGCAGAAGCTCAAGGTTCACGTGAGCGGATGAAGTCTCTGGCTGAGAGATGTGTGCAAGCCTACAATGAGGCTGAGAAGCGCAAGGCACTTGGGCATCCTGGCATCGACCCTAAGATGGCCACAAAGAAAAAGAAGAACACTGTTCCAGCTGAACCAGAGGCATCAAGGCAGGAAGCAGTTCCGCTTATCTTCCCAACTGCAACGACTGGCTCGAAGCCAAAGAGCCGGTCAACAGCTTCAGAGCTCAAGAAGACACGAACTGCTGAGGCTGAAGCCCGGAAGCGGAAAAGCTCTGAAGCCTCTCCTACCGCCCCAAGCAAGAAGAAAAGAAAGACCAAGAAATCTCGGGCTGCTCCCACAGAGCCCTTGATAGTTGAACCTATTTCTATGGTTCACCCGAACGCAGAACGACAACTGACAGTTCATGAGCCTGCTTCCACAGAGGCTCCTGAAGCTGAAGACATACCAGCAGTCGACCCCATCGCTGCTGAAGACATTGGTCATTAGGACAATGTACAAGATGATGCAGCCCTTTCTCAGTATGAACACAGCGAACTCATCAGCATTGGTCGTCCTCTGACGCCAATTGCACAAGATGCATCATGGGCGGATCGCCCTCAAGAGGAAGAAGACCTTGAGGCCCAGCCCACTCCAACCCCACAGGCGTCGTCTGTGTTCCGCAGGCTTCATAGAGGTCCAAGGCCTCAAGTCTATGCTGAAGACATTCCGGCTGCATCAGCCGAAGAAAATGAAGAAGTACCACAAGATCCTACTCCCCCACTACACCATGAAGCAGTTTTCCAGGAGAACGTGCCTATGTCTGACCCTCCAGCTAGTCAAGAGGAGGCTGAAAATGTTGAGGCTGCCACAACCAACACTGAAGCCAATGTGGAGCCCTCCCCACCAAAAGCTTCAACAGACAGCGAAGCTACTGATCCAGACACTTCTGTTCCTGAGTCTGCTGCAGGTCCTCAATTTGATTACCATGTTGAGCACAGGCCTCATGTCTAGAAGCCAGTCCCAAGGCTGCCAAGGTTCCCAGGTCCTGCATCAGCACCTGGCTCCTTTGACATCAATAGCTTCAAGGCAGACAATACGTTCTTCAACAGCTCCAAGAACCCCTATTCGAGGGAAAGGATTTCATCAGATAGGTTCTGGAGCTATCCTCAGCGCAGCTACTATTCATGCATCCTATACAACCAAGGTCGCATCTTCCCGCACAAGCGCCTTGATGTTGAAGCCATTGCTGGTCTGCCCTGTCTAGAGGAAGCTTTGGATTGCTTTAAGCAAGTGGGTCTGCTGCAGTTTGTCACTGATGAAGAGCACTGGAATGAAGAGCTTCTGCTTAAGTTCTATGCCACCCTCCACATTAAAGGATACAACAGAGATCCGAAGACTTGGGTCCTGGAGTGGATGACCGGCAATGTCCATCATGAAGCCAATGTATTTGATATCATTGAGCTCACCGGTCTGCCCACTCCTGGCGAATTCTTCGAGGAAGGCTATCAACTACATGCTGAAACTATTGAGAGCATATTCCAGAGTCCTGAACCAAATATGAGTCAGATGCTCTCAATGATGAAGCCATTGCCCCATGATGCACCCTATCCAACTGAGTTCTTCGTTGAAGACCTTGAGTACCTGCCCAGGACCATATATCACATCATCCGGCGGACTCTCTGGCCCATTAAGGGACACTCTCCACATGCCAAGATTGAGGGTGCAATGAAGACTCTCATATTCTATATCCTTCATGGCAAATGCTTCAACGCACAGGATTTCTTCATACGCCAACTTGCAGCGTCAGGCTCAGATTTATTTGGTTTGAGGTTCTATGCTCCTTGGGTGATGAGGCTGATCAAACTGCACTCTGCGATCTCGTATCAGCCCTCAGCCCGAAACCATCGGATCTTCTTGCCAGATGTGGATACCTCTGCTGAAGCTATATATCCTGAGCCTGCCAAGCAACCTTTAAGTCTTCAGAATGCACAACACCAGAGCTTCACTCAGAACGATGAAGGTGTTGAAGCCATCTCCAGGGTGTATCCTTTGGCTGGCACTACACGTGCACCACACCCTGCTTCAACTGAAGCCACTGATAGTGCAACTGCTTCAAGACCCAAGAAGCACGCTCGTGTTCTCAATGACCGAGAGCTTCTTGTGGCCCTTCATCAAAAACAAGATAGGCATCACGACTAGCTAAAGCGTCAGATGAAGAGCCTCTTGGTGGATGTTAATCGTCTTCGAAATCTTGCCACCAAGAATGCTTTCGTCACTCATGAAACCTGTCGTCGTACCTGGAAAGGGCTATCAATGATGTGTACTGAAGCTGAACTTGAAGAGGATGGCTTCACTGAGCGATTCAAGTTTGACACCACACCTCCTAGAAGGGCTGTGATGCGCAATACACCATCACTTGAAGACTCTGAGTTTTCTTCATCTGCTGCCACAGTCACTGCCAGAATCATTGATGAAGAAGACGATGCTACATCACCGCCACCTGCTTCAGCACCTCCAAGCTCTTCTGCACCGCCAAACACCTCCAACGACCCTGCTGCTCCTGGGAACGAGTAGACACTCTATGTCTTCAAACCTTTTTGGTCCTTGCTGACAAAAGGGGGAGAAGCATATGGGTTGATAGTCTTCAAGCGGGTCCATATGGGCGGGTGCTTTATGTTTTGCTATATTTTGCTTCGTGCTTACAACTCTCGTTTTTGCTTCATTTGGTTCTTTGAGTTGTAACACTAAAACTCGATGGTCGTCTGCTACTTGTTTGCCACCCTGTTTTGCGAAGATAAATTCCGCATGTGCGACGATAAATTCCGCACTTATCTCATTCTGCAGACGTCCATTTTCCATTATGCATGTCATTATCTTCATATATCTTCACATGCATAGTGGATTGTCATCATAAGCTGAAGTGGATCTCCACAAGTACAACCTGCCATGTGCATTTGCATTCCAAAAGCAAATTAACTTGTATGCACATCTTCAGGGGGAGCCCTTGCAACTTATGAAGACAATTCCTTATCCTTTACAATTTCACAGACTATATTCCCCGTTGAAAACTTCAACTAGTTTGTCATCAATCACCAAAAAGGGGGAGATTGTAAGTGCATCTAGTGCCACCCCTAGTTGGTTTTGGAGTATTGACGACAAACCTAGTTGAGGGACTAATGTGTTTGTGAGAATTGCAGGATAACACAGGTAGAAGTCCCTCATTGATTCGGTTTTACTACCAGAGATGACCCCTAAAAATGTATGAAGACATTGAAGTCAAAGGTGGTATATGAAGATATTCACATTGAAGACTATGACAAAAGAAGACACGTTATGAAGCCTATGGAGCTCGAAGACTTAGATCTTTCATAGTTCTTTTCCTTCGTGTTGAGTCATAGGAACCACCGTACTGTTAAGTGGGGTCCAGGAGAACCAGTCAGAATGACTGAAGTGATGCCCAAACTATAAACCTATGTCTTCGAGTGAAGACAATGAGAGTGAATCTTGTCCAGAGCCGGACAAGTCAGCTTTGCTTGTAGCCCAAGTAAAGTTGCCATGAGAGTTTGAAATCTGACCGTTGAGACACGTGTCAGTTCCTTAGTGACCCAGGGTCATTTCGGACAAATCAGGTCGGGTTGCCAAGTGGCTATAAATAGCCCACCCCCTACAACCATAAATGGTTGGCTGCTCAGATTTTAGTGCACGGCTTTTTTCGTTTGAGAGCAACCCACCTCGAAGCCTTTGAGAGAAAATTCCTAGCGAGGAGAAAAGCCCTAACCACCTAGAGCCAGAGAACATTGGGCATCACTTAAGTCTTCTTATCTGTGTGATCTGAAGACTTATTATACTTGAGGACTGTGAATCCTCCAGACGGTTAGGCGTCGCGTTCAGAGCATCCAAGAGACATTGTGGATTGCTAGTGAACGAAGTCTGTGAAGGTTTGGGAGTCTACCTTGAAGACTTACCAGAGTGATTGGGCGAGGACTAAGTGACCATAGCTCAAGGAGAATACGGTGAGGACTTGGTGTCCTGAGCTGCGTGTTCAGGACTGGGTGTCCGGGACTGTGTGTCCTAAGGTTTAAATACCTAGCCGCTCCAACCAGACGTATAGTTGTCACAGCAACTGGAACTGGTCCAACACATCATTGTCTTCAACGAGTCACTGGTTTCATCTTCACTTCCTTTTACTTACTGTTACTCATTGTGAAGCCAGTGCATGCTTGCTATACCTTTTGTCTTCACAACGTAACTGTATGATTTGTTTGGCTTCATAACTTCTTCCTACCCGATCCTTATTACACTGCAGCTACTTGTCATTGTGCTTTCACCCTATTGAATACTTGACCATGGCTTGCCTAGTGTAATCTAACTTCCGTTGCATAGTGATAGGCTTATCTCTACTGTTTGTTTTCATAACTTCCACGTTTTGAAGACTTTCATAAAAATCGCCTATTCACCCCCCTCTAGCCGATATAACGCACTTTCACTCTGCATAGATTAATGTGAAGCGACGAAACACCCGAAACTTCACTGAAATGAGGAGCATAGTGACCGATGCTTATGTCATGTTCAAAAACCACGGAGGAGGCCTAAACTTGATGAACAAAGCATCCAAGCTAACCCATGTATTCAATTTTAACCCCTTGCGACAGCCCAATACCAAGTCATGTGGTTACTACAGGTGTGTCCTTATGGATGAGAGTGTCCGTCACTTTGCCTCGTTTGGAAATGAAGTTGAATTCAAAAGAAACATGACCTCCTTGAAGGAGAGATTTGATCACAATAGAGAGCTAGAACGCATCATACAACTTCTTCATTGTCTCATTAATGTTGAAATAATGAGCCCAACATGTAGATTTCATGTCCCATCACGTACATTTAGACTGAGAAATAGAATACCTCTTTTCTTCACAGTTGGCTTCGAAGGTGGTTTAGAAAGTGTCCAATCATAAGCATTTCTCAATAAGTTATTCAATAATTTGTGAGCTTGCTCGATTGTTCTTTCCCTAAAAACACAACCAGCACAACAATCTAGGTAGTCCCTAGATGCATCGGTTAGTCCATTATAAAAGATGTCAAGTATTCCATTTTTTCAGAGGATGATCAGGCAAAACATTTAATAATTACATAAGCATCCCCGAGCTTGAGGGAGTTGGTCTTCCTCAAATTGTCCAAAATTATATATTTCCTGTAAGTCAGCTTGTTTCTTATGAGCAGCAAAATATTTTTTAGTGAAGTTATAGATCATGTCTTGCGGACTATGCACACAACCCGAAGTAAGATTATTAAACCAAGTTTTAGCATCACCCTTTAATGAAAAAGGAAACAATTTAAGAATATAGTAATAGTGAATCTTTTCCTCTTGAACATTGTTGAGGAAATCGTTAACTGGTACCTGCTCGGTTGGCTGGCAAGTAGGGGATTAATAGGCTAATCGGCCAATTAATGAATTAATTGGATGATTTATCAATTTATCACCTACTGAGTGACCCTACAAGTAGGCATGGCAAGTTAATTGGTTAATTGGACGAATTCTTGAACATGGCTCTTGAGTAAATAGGGTGGCAATTTCATCCAATTTAGTGAGGTCTGCAACAACGGTTTCAGATTCATAACCATGAAAGTGATCAAATTCTACCAAAGTAATAAGATCAGGATCAACGGGGAATTCATAATCCTTATGAGTAACAAAAATAGGAGAAGTTGCAAACTTGGGATCATATTTCATCATTCTGTTCATGGCCTATTCCTTAACTATAGCCATAAAACCTTCTCTGTCATTAGAGCAAGTACAATAGGATGGTGTAGGCGGGCTATAAGCTTTTAAATATTATATTTTGGATGAGTTGGAGGAAAGAGAGGAGAGAGAAGGGAAGCGGGCTACTGATTAACAGCCGGCTGCAGCACGTGCTCCTAGACATGTTGTGAGACAGTGAGGTGGGCCATGTATCAAAAAATTAGTACATATTTATATGCAACTATTGTACTTGCCGGCTATAAACTTCTTCCCGTATGATGGGCTTTGGGGTTGCTCAAACATCACTTGTAACATGGTGATCATAACGACAACTTACAGGTTCATCAGAAAGTTCGACAAGGGCTAGATAGCTCGAGAGTGAGATTTGCTCCTCAAAAGATGGAGAGATATTCTTAGGGCCCTCTCGGTGTGATGGCATCCATCATCGTCTGGCCAGACACAGATGACTACGTTACAGGGATGTCGGAACTCGATAACGAGATAGAAGAATAAAACCGATAACGGGGATTTCGGTATAATGAGCATGGTGATGACTCAAGAGGATACGGATGCATCCCGATTGTTTTGAAGTATCGCGAAGCAAAGGTAACATCACATAATAACCAAAGGTTCATTCGAATATCATTCATGTGCTCATAGGGATCGATATCGACGTCCACAGTTCCGCTGTCAGTCATAGAATGAACAATTTCGTTCATGTCTATGAGTTACCGAACCTACGGGGTCACAAGCTTAAGGCAATCATGATTTGTTCTTTTGTATATACAAGTTTTGGAGCCTCTTCTAGTTCTAATTCTAATTCTTCTAGTTCTAATCTCCTCCCTCTAATTCTCCGGCGACAATTAGCTCTGGGCGGCGAAGCACTGCCGGATCGTGAATGTTGCATGCTTGCAACCAAGTAGAGAGGCCATGCTTTCGATATTCGGTTTGAAGGATTGTTCATGAGCAGTATGAGGGATCGTTCATTGACGGTTCGAGGGACTTCAAGTACGATCTACACCGACACATTTTTCTTTCGCTGCAACTCGGTGACAGTAATGATCGTGATCCCAACCCGTTATGCATCTTCATATTGATCTTGGGTGATCGTAGGCGCGATTTTTTTTGTTTTCTATTATGTTTCCCAACAAAACGGAGGCTCGTGGGGTCCACAAGCTCACACAACGAGCCTCATGGTGTGTGCGCCACCTGAGCTTGTGGCTCCCTCGTGGTCCCCCTCTGGTAGTTCTCAGCGTCAGTTTTTCTTATATATTTCAGAAAAAATCCTCGTAAAGTTTCATACAAGTAGAAGAATTTTTATTTCTGCACAAAAATAACACCAAAATAGTTTTTTTTTCTGAAAACAATGTTAGTCCGGGCTAGTTTCATTCAAATCATGCAATTAGAGTCCAAAACAAGAGCAAAAGTGTCTGAAAAAGTAGATAAGTTGAAGCCGTATCATGTATCACGACTGTTCTAATGCTCGCCTATGGTTGTTCCGTCGTGTTGGAGAAGATACAATCTTGGAGGCCGTTCGAAATACACAAACGCCGTCATTGAGATCTTTGGGCTGGAATACTTGAGGGCACCCACCAATAAAGACATTGAGAGGCTGCTGGCTTTGAGTAAAGAACGAGAATGGCCTAGAATGCTTGAACCAATTGAGTGCATGCACTAGAAATGGAAGAATTATCCTTCTTGATGAAAAAGTCAGTACAAAGGCCACTTCAAATATCTGACAAACATTCTTGAGTTTGTTACACCGGAGGACTGTGAATTTTGCATTCATTCTTTGGATTTCCTGGCTCTCAGAAATCACAATGACCCAAATGTGCTACCGAGATCACTATTGTTCTCCAGGCTACTTGTCGGAAATGCTTCTCCTTGCAACTATGTTGTCAACGGCCGTGAGTACACGATGGCTTACTACCGTGCAAATGATATCTATCCTTCATGGACCACATTTGTCAAAACAATCACGTGTCCGAAAGGTAACAAGAAATCTCACTTTGCAATGCGTCAAGAATCGACAAAGAAGGATGTCGACAGAGCTTTCGTTGTGTTTCAGAAGCGCTTTGAAATAATTCATGGCCATGTCGAGTATTGGATCCTGAAGGTCGTATGGAAGATCATGACATGTTGCATCATCTTGCATATAACATTATCATTGAAGATGATAGAGATGAGAGAGGCATGCCAGAGAACTTTCGATACATCTTCAATAGAGATCCTGTTGAGCCGGAACACGATACAAAACAGGGTACATAGATTTCTAGCAACACATCGCAACATCAAGAACCGAGAAGTTCTATCCCGCTCCCATGTGACCTTGTTGAGCATAGTGGCATTTTCATAGCACTTCACAATTGTGTGTTTATCATGCTATTTACTAAATTTGAGCCCTTCATGTGTTTGAATTGAATTGAGTAATTTGATTTGTAAACTTTAAATTTATAATATCCGTTAATTGTGTGAATATTAATTATTATGTTTGAATTTAATATCCGTGCAAATACTATGTAGTAAGATTTGGCCAAAAAGGAGAACAATATTGAGGCTAGAATAGAAATGACAGTTCTTTAAAGTGGCAAATATGCTGATCTTTTTTTTTTTTTGTGGAAAGGCAAATATGCTCATCTAAAAGATACTCGGCTCTATCCTCCTCTAAATTATAGGAGATCGGTTCTAACTGAGTAACATGTGATCTATCCTCCGCCTGCAACTTTGATGCGCCCAGATTGAAGCAGAGGGACGATACCCACAAGCTTGGCAGTGAATTGCTGATCGACGAAAGACGTGGAGCTGGCCGAATCCAGCAGCATGTCATCTCGTGGCCTTGCAACCACGCGCGCAATTGAAATGCATGCGGTGAGACACCGCCGGTGAGAGCTTGACCGGAGATGGCCATCCCCGTGTCGCAGACAGCGGCTGTGGGCAATGGCGGCTGGCTGGTCGCCGAACACCACGTCGATGCCGAAGAGCTGCAGCAGCTACTCCGCGACATGGAGCTGGACCGTGGTAGAGCACGTGTGATTACGCCCCCACCGCTCGCCGCACTTGAAGCACAACCCTAGAGAGGGGATCCATTCGCTCAGCACTGGCACGGAGGCGGGCTTCTCTTGCCGAGAGAAGACATGACGCTGACAGCCTTCACCTTCTTCACAAGAAGCCCCCACCTGCCATCGCTGCCGTCGCCGGCCTTCGCCGCCGCCGAAGCCGACACCGCCTCCTTCTGCTGCTCCTTGAGCTTGAACTGCCTGCATGATCACACAAGGTCCATGGCAACGTCAGACATGAGTTCGATTTGTTTAGGTGTGAGAGTAAGCAGATCAGTGCGTTGGGGTAAATGAACTTACGTGCAGAGAGGAGTGTTGCAGTGGCCGTCGGGGACGCGGCAGAGCGCAGCGTGGAGGCGGAGCAGCTGCCACATTCGCTGGCACCGGGGGCAGCTCGAGCGGCTCTTGCACCGGGAGAAGTGGCGGATGAGCAGCTGCAGTCCCCGGCACGTCGCGTACGCCGGGCACGGCGAGTTGGCCGGCGCCTGCCCCACGGGGCCGACCTCCGTGCAGCCTTCCGTGCAGATGTGCCGCAGGATGTCCATGGCGTCGCTCAGCTCCATGTACACCTTCTGCTCCGCGCGCTTCCGACGCCACTTTCGCCGCCGCTGCACGCCAGAATAAAGTTTCCGTCAGTTCATCATACTCGTTAACATTCTACTACTAGTATTCATAAACTTATTATTACTATCGGAGCAAATTGATCTTGACATGATGAACCAATATAACGTGTTTGACATGTTTGCCAACTTTTTTTCAAGTACCAGTAGAGATCTTGATATCTTTTCTAACTTTTGTCCAATCAAAAGTTTGGTGGGGTTATGCTGTCGCCATAAGCAAATAACCATGACCCCTGGATAATTTCCACCCAAACGACAACGTTTGGCACGACTGTTTCGGAGATGTGAACATTCACCGGCCATTCCTCGAGTCGGCGTGCTCTGGGGTGGACGTGGACGCACCGACCGAAACGACCCGTGCACCATGACGAGGCCTCGGCGCACCGGCCAAACCAGGCCCTCCCGTCATTTCTTAATGCGCACAGACGCGACATGCCGATCACCTCCGGAACCCGAAGTTTGGAAGTCCGGGTCGGCATGCTCACCATGTTC
Organism: Triticum aestivum; assembly: GCF_018294505.1. Classification (NCBI taxonomy): domain Eukaryota; kingdom Viridiplantae; phylum Streptophyta; class Magnoliopsida; order Poales; family Poaceae; genus Triticum; species Triticum aestivum. The sequence goes on along the minus strand of NC_057800.1, from coordinate 657,406,996 downwards.
CCCAGTGCACGGCGCATTGAGACATCAAGGCGGGCCATCTTTTTGTTGCACTTTGGCATCATCATCATGCCACCGGCTGACCGGCCAGAGAGACACCTTAAGTGCCAACAGGCATGCCCCGCACCGGTCGTGCCACATGATCGAATTTCACTGCATGATTTTTTCAGAGGCAAGGGAGGTACGTACCATGTCGGCGTCGTGGAGGCGGCTGAGGACGTCGAGCTCCTGCCAGGGGTCGTTGTCGCGGAGGAAGCGCCATGCCTCGGTGCGCTCGACGGCGCGGAACTCCTTGGCGAGCAGGCGCATGCAGCGGAGGTGCAGCTGCGGCGCGTCGCAGAGGTCGGCCAGCTGCAGCGCGTCCACCACGGTGCCCGGCGTGAGCCGCGACCCGATGGCCTCCTGGCACCACCGCTTGAGCCACGGCACCCGGTACGCGTGCGCCAGCACCAGCAGCTGCTCCGCGTACCTCTCCACGTCCTCGTCCACCTCGCCCTCGCCACGCCTGCACGCCATCCAGAATCCCCATCACCAAATTAGATACTCGAAATTTGATTTTTCCGCATGTCCATTCGCCATCACCGAAAATGCATACAAACAACAACTAGGTGGAGTAGAACAGTTCGGTGCAAAGATTGGACGGTGAGAAAGGCCGTTCGACGGCCACGAGAGTTTACTTTGTTTTGTCAGTTCGTCGAAGGCGAGTAGTACCAAGTAGTAGTAGCGCTAGCAGCCAGCAGGCAGGATGATGGTGTCTGCGACAGCGGCGACAGATGCGGGTGGCCATGGAGGAGCAGGAAGGGAGGTTCCAACTAGGCAGGCGCTACCCCTACAGCGCAGGTTCCACCAACCAGACCAAACTAAACTTTGATTTTCTTTCTTTCTTGTCTCTGTGCCGTCGTACGTGCGGTTCCAGTCCGCCGCCGGGGTTTTCCGGCGGCAAAGTTTTCTGCCAAGTTGCCGGGGTTTTGTATGGCGTGGCGACTTTGGATGATGCGGTGGCGGTGTCATCTCGTCTACTGTATATCTTGCTCTTGTGGCGAGGCAAGTGCGAAATTGGCAACTTGGCCGAGTTGGAGCTAGCTAGGCGCCGCGACAGACAGGGACTATCCGTGCGGAGCTTCACTGAATCTGCGAGATTCCAGAGGCTAGCGGACGGACGGGCCGGTCGCAGGCAAGGATTGTGTGGCTCGCCCTAGGGCAAGGCTCCGGTGTTCTGGGTCTCACAGAGCGTGTGGCTGTGTCGTGTCTTCTTGATCATGTGACGAGGTAGATCTGCAGATTGATATGATCCGACGACTAGAGAGGAAATGCTCTGCCTCTGGGCAGCTCATCTCCGCAAAGGGTTGTTGAACACTCGTAGAATTGAAACTCAAAGTTATCGACGGGGAATTCGCCTTGGATTTGGCTGTTGATTGGTTTCTCGATCCAACCGACGAACTTAGTATTTCAAGATGCCAGCAAAACATAGTACTACCAAATTAGAACAGCTCGAACGTCATGCTGTTTGGTGTACTTCATTCAATTATCAGAACATGATTTAGCTGGCCATTACTACCACCGAGATGGCAGCTAAACCATTATTTCAGAGCTGACAGCTCCGATCGCCCAGCTTGACAGACAGCGTGGGGCACAAACGCATGTGTCAATGTTCTTTTCCCCCCACCTCGTGCGTTAATATTAGCTCTTTCTCCTAATGATTTTGTTTCCTCGTGCTAATACTCAATGGCTACTACTATTACTGGGTCTCCACAGAGCATCAGGCTCTGGCTTACCCAGGGTTGCAAGAAACGCATGTGCGAAAAAGAATACTAGCGGCTATTCCGGGGGGTAACAGCAGAGGAGCACAGCGCGCACGGTACCTGCTGCCGGCGTAGAGGAGGCGGACGAACGCCGCGGCGACGTCGTCGGTGACGCCGCGGATCCGGACGATGGCCCTGCCGCCCTTGCCGCTCTCCCTCAGCCTCTGCACCCGGCGCTCCAGGATCGTCTCCAGCACCGGCGACGCCGACGCCTGCTCGATGACGCCAACAAAGAAACAAGAATAAATATCCCCTTCAGAACCGAAATTTTCAGACGACTGAATAGCATACACATGTCGTCTCCTGATCGCTACCATCGGAATTCACGGGCCGAGTCCTCCTACCTAGCCGTCGCCGCGTGCCGGCGAGCGGCAGCCGGAAGCGTTCGGCGAGCAGGGTAATGCGGCGAGAAATCGAAGGAGCCGGGGAAAGGATGGCTTACAAGAACGGAGGAATGGGCGGCGATCTTGCGGCGGCCGCTGGAGGTGACGACGTCGACGTCGGCGGGGGCGGAGGCGCCGCCGGCCCGTGCAGGTGCCTCCGGCATGTCGTACTGGCAGAGATTGCGGCGGAGAAGAAAGGAAGGAAGGAGGAAAAGCGCAGGATGGGGAAAATATCTGGGAGGAGAGGGAAAGAAATGTTCAGAGGCGTCGCGGCGTGCGTGCGTGTGGTCTGGGTTTCGGAGGAGGGAGGCTCATCTCCGCGGCCTTATATAGAAGCCGGCGGGGAATGGGACCCCCGCAGAAACGTGTGATTTTGTAATATTGCCCCCGAAAGAAACTGTATTTTCAGGGCGCCGGGGCACGTTTGCTGATCTTTTGGAAGATCCGAAGATTCCTCCGTTTGCTTGTACCATGTCGATCGGTTTGAGGACGAACAAGTAAACGTCAGGTGCAGTACTTGACGGCAAACAGATCTTTTTTTGAGGTTGTGGTACAAAGAATCTTCATACTCCCTCGGTTTCTTTTTTGCTCCGCGTAAAAAATTTATCTGAAGTCAAACTCTTTGAAATTTAACCAAGTTTATATTACCTCCGTCTCAAAATTTATGTTGTTTTAAAGGCTAAACTAGCCTACAAAAACTACCTTTGTCTCAAAATATAAGACGTTTTTGTATGTCAAAAATGTCTTATATTTTCGGACGGAGATAGTACAAAAAACTTATTACCATTCACAATCAAAATTAATATCTTGAAATCCTCGCAAACAAAAATTCTTAACAAAATATATTTTCAAATTATATATTTATTTGAAATTCATATCCGGATTGAGGAAATTAAGTTTTTTAATTTTTTATATATTTAATTTTAATATAAATTTGGTCAAACTTTACAAAGTTTGACTTCGGACAAATCTGAAATGCGGAATAAAAAAATAGAGTGAGTACCATGTTGACTAGTTTGTGCATTTAAAAATGCTAATTAGTTTGTGGTGAACCCCTAAACGCCCGTTGTTTTGGGACACTAAACATCAGTTGTTTAAATAGGAGTAACGAAAAGAAATATTCTTAGATAAAAAGGCTCGTCATCCTGTTATCTACTTGGAATGAAACAGTATGCACAGTTACAACACGGTACGATACATGCCCCACAAGGCAGCAAAAAGGCTTCAACTCGTCATCACGGAAAAGTGAAGGTACTAAACTAGATGAAGTAAAAACATCAAATTGCCAACACACATAAACTAGAGTTAACCAAGCCAAAGGTCTTCCCGAATAAATATACTTCTTCCATTGTCCAGCAGCCATAGGTAGCCAAATGGCCCAGATACTAGAAGGGGAAGGCTTTGTCTTTTTCTTTAAACGAGGCAAAAGATTCGTCATTTTCATTGAATAAAGAGAAGAGTATGGTTTAGTACATCACAGCCCCGTCAAAGTGGAAAGGGCAAAGGCCTACTCTCGCGGCATCAAATTACACAAATGTTTGGCGCCCGTCACTGTCCAGATAGACGCCTCCTCCTTAATAGTTCGCACTATGACCGTCACAGGCGCCGCCTTGGTACTGAACACGTGTGATGTTCGCTCCTTCCAAAGCTCCCAGCTTACAAGATGTAGTACGGAGGCCAAGGCTCTCCTCGGGTGCGCATTGTTGGCGAGGACTCCATCCCACCAAAACCTTATTGTGCCAAAGTTCAACCAGTGGATGACATCTACATCAAGTTGCAGCCATGCAAGGACCTCCTTCCAGACCTCTCTACAACAAATCACTTTGGCCAATCTACTAAAAAAATTATGATTTCTTTCCGACCTTATGGTCATTTAGGTTATACTACGAATCCATGAAGCAAGCAAGGACATTCTCTCAAGTTAGGAATACCCAATCATTCGGCATGAGTGGTTAGCTATCTCAGTAACAGTAAAGTTAGGGATACCCAAACCACCAAAAAAGTTCATCATCCTCACCAAATCTTAGATTGCCAGGTGATGTTTCCTATTACCTTCATAATCTTTTCACATATAGTGGACCATTTAAGAATTAAGAGCAAGTAAAATGGGTTACTTGCAAGGAATGATTTAGTTAGCACAACTCTACATACCATAGATAGTAGTCTTCCTCTCCAACCATAGGCCTTTTAGGCCGTGTACAATGCAAGGTGCTTGGAAGAGGTGCTTGAAGAAATAAACCAAACTTTTTCTTAAGCATCGGTGCTTATTTGTACAGGATAGACGCTTAATTATGTGTCTCTTCTGTACAAATAGATACCGGTGCTTCAGAAAAATCCGGTTTATTTTTCTAAGCACCTCCCTAAACACCTAACATTGTATAAAGCGTTAATCAGTTTGTGAAACTTGCTTGAGGTCTTCTTTCCTCAACTTGCTAAAATGCAAAGGAATTCCAAAAGTACTTAATATCATACTCTTGTGAAAACTAATTCTCATTTCATGCCAACAACCATTTCAGATTCCAAGCCATCCCTTGATTATTATTTTTGGGGAAATGGGGATATTCCCTAAACATTACAGACTAATAACACCTCCACGTCTGAAAGCATCTAACAAACCAAAAAGCAGATTTAGCAAATCAGAGGGCGGTGGCCGGTGGTTCAAACCACGTCTAATATGATGCAGCAAGTCGACTGTTAAGCCTCATTTTTGAAAGAAAAAAACATAAAACAAATTGCGTTTGGCAGCTAAGCGTCCTGGTAAACACGTTTTCCACCGTATTTAAAAAGGAGGGGAGATAAGAGGTCGCCTTGCCGCAGACCTTTACTTGTTGAAAAAGTATTTCTCCCCAAAATAACAATATATTTTAATATACACGCACATGGATCACACATATTTGCTCCAACAAATAATGGATCAAGCCTGGTGTTTAGAGCATCTACAGCCGGGCGTCCCAAATCGACCACAAACGCTCGGGCGGCCCGTCCGGTCACGAAAATCTGACTACGCCTCAAACGGGACTCAAATGTCTGGGCTGACCGGTACCCCTCATATCCAGCCCAAATATGAAACGGATATGAGGGCACGCCCAGGCACGTCCGCCACGTAGGGCTGATGATGTAGTCTCACGCGAAATCGGCCGAAAACCCGGCTATCCGACGGATGCCTTCTCCGTCGCCGTGGTGCGAACGCCGCGTGGCGCCGCTTCAGCTTGCAGCTCGAGGCCAAATCTGGTTGTTTAAGCTGGCTGGTGTCCCCCAACCCTAGCTCATCCACCTCCTCCCTCTCCACGCCGCCACCTAAGCCCGTCTGCCTCCTCTCCCTTACTCTCCCACACTCTCCGACATCGCTATGCTCACGCCGGAGCACCGGTAGATTGCGGAGGATATCCAGGCGAGGCGCGCTACTCGCATCGCTGCCGGGCTGCCTTTGAACTCGCAGGAGCCAGAGGAGGAGGAGGAGGGAGAGCAGCTGCCGGAGCCGATGGAGGTGGCGGATTCGGAGGAGGACGAGGCGGAGCAGCTTGCTCCGGGGTTCAACATGGCGGAAGCTGAGTTTGCCGCCGTCCAAGCTACGGAGATAGCGGATCAGCAGGCCATCATGGAGTCCATCCAGGATGAGGCCTATGTGAAGGCCAACCGGCAGGAGTAGGCGACGTCCGACGCGCTCTTCGCCGAACTCGATGCTGAAATGGAGGAGGAGGAGGCCGGAGCGGAGCAGCTGGAGGCAGCAGAGTTGCAGCTGTCGCCCATGTACCCGGAGCCGGCCACGGAGGTAGTCGACATCTCCGATAAGGAGTAACTAGATCATCTATGTAGTACGCAGGTTTTTATAGTTTGCAAGATTTTGTATGGATTTAAGGATCTAATACAACATGTCCGGATGCAGTTTGTGATAATTTAAGAAGTGTTCGATCACTGTCTGGGGGTGTTTGAGAGGTCATATTTGTCATATGCGGCTGTAGACGCCCTCACCCCATGCTGGAAGAATGGAATTCGTGACAAAACAAACCAACCCTTTGCCTTTGGGCTTATGCCAACTGAAACCAAGTAATATAATGCTTTTTCCTTTTTTATTATTATCGTTCTTTCTTTCTTTCAGGTACTAGAAAGGCATGTGCAGCTGCTCCGGCGCATGTTCTCCAATTAGCTGCTCGCTAATTATAATATCCATCACCCGTCTCCCGAAATTCATGAACTCGATGATCACGCGCATATGCAGGAAACGATATCATCAGCCGCAGATCCAGTGATGATACGGCTGCAGTCAAGTGGCCGACACGAGACTAGTAGGGCCAAAAACAGGTTGTTGGCCGCTAGAGACAGACACGGACAAGAGACAACGCCAACCGAAGAAAAAAAAATCAGAGGAAACCTTGCTATGGATTTCTCAGTACTCTGGGGGGCCATACGCGAAACTGGAAACGGACGCGGGTGAGCGGTGACGTCCAGGGGCCGCGCGCCGACGGGGAGCGACGAGAGGCTGAAACGGCCCTTGGAACCAGCAAGCGCCACATGGGCCTCGACGTGGCCGCCGGGCTCGGCCGACCCGCCCGGGTCCGCACGCGTGGCCCGCCTGCCTTCCGGTTTCGTTCGACAGCCATGTCACAGCTCAGCCCCCGGCCCCGTCTACTAATGATCCACGCTCGTCGATCATGGCCGAGTCTTGGCTTCACGCCGCGTTGCTATCCGGGGAAGGCCGGGATCGATCGAGCGGCCGCTTGATCCGTCCGACGTGGCCTCGATTAGATTAGGGTTTAAAGTACCATGTCGGGTTAATTGATTATTACTAGCACTACCATTGACCGATCGAGTCGGTCTTAGGCTGGTCATAGTGGGGAGTAACTTATACTAGTGTCATGCATATGACACTAGTCTAAATTACTATTTTTATAGTGTAAAGTAACATAGTAGTAGTGTCATAGATGGCTTTATTTATTAGCTTGTAGACTCATTTTGTATTGGGAAGCGCTATGTTACAGTAACATATTATGTTACTACTTCTCATTAACTACTTGCCACATAAGTAAAAATTTCTTGAAGTGTGCCATGTTACTCGCTAAGTTACTCCCACTGTGACCAGCCTTATTAGTTGCACCACTGGCAGTGAGTGTGACGATTTATGTAATATATCTCTTTCTAACTGAAGGGTCGTTTACTATTCTTTACATTGCACTTTTGAGCACTTTTCTGCTGACGATGTTGAGCTCTTTCTGGATTGTGTGTCCTTCCAGAGTCTTTGAAGGGTTCTTTTTGCATTGCTGATTGGATTTTGAGCTCTTTTCTGACCGAAGGGTTGCTGCTGCTGATAGTAATGTTTGTTAACAGGCCTGGAATAGCATCAAGTGTGATGATTTACCCTAATATTTCTGAGGGAGAGGGACATTTACTGTTCTTAACTAACATGCACTTTTGTGCCCTTTTTCTGCTGACTGGATTTTGAGGCCCCCATTTTTTTCCTGCATCGTGTCCTTCGGGGTCTCGCAAGAGCTATATGCTGGTGCTAATAACCTTGTTGTGTTGTGTTGTGCGTACTTTACTCGACCGAGTTCCTAATATAAGAATTGCACTCTTTTTTCTATTTCGTGGGAACCAAGAATTGCATATGTCTGTACGTGAGAGTGCTTTGTCTGATGAGCTGAGAGTTGCTGCCTCTGTATGTTTTTATTTTTTACGGGTGAAACTTTGCATTACTCAAGTGGGAAGTCCACAGTCTATATTACAAAGTTCAATGACCTCTGCTAATCCAGAGTTAAGCCAAACTATTATTCTACTCTTGGTTCTAGCAAACTTTGCCAAAAAAATCACTAACAATATTTTGACTACGATAAACATAATTGAAAGTAGTACTACGAAGATTCCTCAGAAGCTTGATTTCCTTCGCCATTGACGAGAAGATTGATCTATCAATTGAATCATTTGTGATCATGTTCAAGACCTCTCGTGAGTCCATCTCTACCTGAATAGGTACCTCCGTTCTCTGAATTGCTAGCGAGAGACCCTCCATACATGCGCTTAGTTCTGCCTCCAGTGCATTCCTGCAGGAAAAGAGCTCCCAGCATGATGTATATATGATCTGACTCTTACTGTCTCGGAGAACCATACCAGCTCCTGCTTTCCCATCATCTGTCCAAGAGCCGTCGATGTTGAGCTTTGACCAACCCTCCATAGGCAAAAGCCACGCGATGTTTTGAGCTACATATGGTATCACTTGCGGTTCAGGCAAACGATCGTATGCGACAACATGTTTCCCTTTCAGAAGTTCCTCATCTGAATATTTGAGTGATAACAAGGAGTCCAAGTATCTCATCAGAAACCGTTTCGATGCCTCCATCGGAGGTGGTTCTTTGTTGTGTGTTACCTCATTTCGGTTGTGCCACACCCGCCACAAAGACATCAGTAGCATGCCCCCCCTCTATCTCTGAAAGTGGATGGAGCACTTCCAGCAGCCATTTGTTGGGGAACGTAGCAGAATTTTAAAATTTTCTACGCATCACCAAGATCAATCTATGGAGTCATCTAGCAACGAGGGAGAGGAGAGTGCATCTACATACCCTTGTAGATCGCGAGCGGAAGCGTTCAAGAGAACGGGGTTGATGGAGTCGTACTCGTCGTGATCCAAATCACCGATGACCTAGCGTCGAACGGACGGGACCTCCGCGTTCAACACACGTACGGTTGGGAAGACGTCTCCTCCTTCTTGATCCAGCAAGGGGGAAGGAGAGGTTGATGGAGATCCAGCAGCACGACGGCATGGTGGTGGAAGCAACGATGATCTTGGCAGGGCTTCGCCAAGCTCAGGGAGAGGGAGAAGTGTCATGGGAGGGAGAGGGAGGCGCCAGGGGCTAGGGTGCGGCTGCCCTCCCTCCCCCACTATATATAGGACCCCTAGGGGGGCGCCGGCCCTAGGAGATGCAATCTCCAAGGGGGGGTGGCGGCCAAGGGGGGTGGAGTGCCCCCCCAAGCCAAGTGGGGCACCCCCACCCCTAGGGTTTCCAACCCTAGGCGCAGGGGGAGGCCCAAGGAGGGGCGCACCAGCCCACTAGGGGCTGGTTCCCCTCCCACTTCAGCCCATGGGGCCCTCCGGGATAGGTGGCCCCATCCGGTGGACCCCCGGGACCCTTCCGGTGGTCCCGGTACAATACCGATTACCCCCGAAACTTTCCCGATGGCCGAAACTCGACTTCCTATATATAAATCTTCACCTCCGGACCATTCCGGAACTCCTCGTGACGTCCGGGATCTCATCCGAGACTCCAAACAACTTTCGGGTTACCATATACTAATATCTCAACAACCCTAGCGTCATCGAACCTTAAGTGTGTAGACCCTACGGGTTCGGGAGACACACAGACATGACCGAGACGACTCTCCGGTCAATAACCAACAGAGGGATCTGGATACCCATGTTGGCTCCCACATGCTCCTCGATGATCTCATCGGATGAACCACGATGTCGAGGATTCAATCAATCTTGTATACAATTCCCTTTGCCAATCGGTACGTTACTTGCCCGAGACTCGATCGTCGGTATCCCAATACCTCGTTCAATCTCGTTACCGGCAAGTCACTTTACTCGTACCGTAATGCATGATCCCGTGATCAACCACTTGGTCACATTGAGCTCATTATGATGATGCATTACCGAGTGGGCCCGGAGATACCTCTCCGTCATACGGAGTGACAAATCCCAGTCTCGATTCGTGCCAACCCAACAGACACTTTCGGAGATACCCGTAGTGCACCTTTATAGTCACCCAGTTACGTTGTGACGTTTGGCACACCCAAAGCACTCCTACGGTATCCGGGAGTTGCACAATCTCATGGTCTAAGGAAATGATACTTGACATTCGGAAAAGCTCTAGCAAATGAACTACACGATCTTTGAGCTATGCTTATGACTGGGTCTTGTCCATCACATCACTCTCCTGATGATGTGATCCCGTTATCAATGACATCTAATGTCCATAGTCAGAAAACCATGACTATCTTTTGATCAACGAGCTAGTCAACTAGAGGCTCACTAGGGACGTGTTGTGGTCTATGTATTCACACATGTATTACGATTTCCGGATAACACAATTATAGCATGAACAATAGACAATTATCATGAACAAGGAAATATAATAATAAGCATTTTATTATTGCCTCTGGGGCATATTTCCAACAGTATCCCACTTGCACTAGAGTCAATAATCTAGTTACATTGTGATGAATCGAACACCCATAAAGTTCTGGTGTTGATCATGTTTTGCTCTAGGGAGAGGTTTAGTCAACGGATCTGCTACATTCAGGTCCGTATGTACTTTACAAATATCTATGTCTCCATTTTGAACACTTACACGAATGGAGTTGAAGCGACGCTTGATATGCCTGGTCTTCCTGTGAAACCTGGGCTCCTTGGCAAGGGCAATAGCTCCAGTGTTGTCACATAAGAGAGTCATCGGGCCCGACGCATTGGGAATGACTCCTAGGTCGGTAATGAACTCCTTCACCCAGATTGCTTCGTGTGCTGCCTCCGAGGCTGCCATGTACTCCGCTTCACATGTAGATCCCGCCACAATGCTTTGCTTGCAACCGCACCAGCTTACTGCCCCACCTTTCAAAATATACACATATTTGGTTTGTGACTTAGAGTCATCCAGATCTGTGTCGAAGCTAGCATCGACGTAACCCTTTACGACGAGCTCTTCGTCACCTCCATAAACGAGAAACATATCCTTAGTCCTCTTCAGGTACTTCAGTATATTCTTGACCGCTGTCCAATGTTCCATGCCAGGATTACTTTGGTACCTTCCTACCAAACTTACGGCAAGGTTTACATTAGGTCTGGTACACAGCATAGCATACATGATAGACCCTATGGCCGAGGCATAGGGGACGACACTCATCTTTTCTCTATCTTGTGCCGTGGTCGGGCATTGAGCCGTGCTCAATCTCGTACCTTGCAATACAGGCAAGAACCCCTTCTTTGACTGATCCATATTGAACTTCTTCAATATCTTGTCAAGGTACGTACTCTGTGAAAGACCAATGAGTCGTCTCGATCTATCTCTATAAATCTTGATGCCTAATATGTAAGCAACTTCACCAAGATCCTTCATTGAAAAACACTTGTTCAAGTAGGCCTTTATGCTTTCCAAGAATTCTATATCATTTCCCATCAACAGTATGTCATCCACATACAATATGAGAAATGCTACAGAGCTCCTACTCACTTTCTTGTAAACACAGGCTTCTCCATAAGTCTGCATAAACCCAAACGCTTTGATCATCTCATCAAAAATGAATGTTCCAACTCCGAGATGCTCGCACCAGCCCATAGATCAAGCGTTGGAGCTTGCACACCTTGTCAGCATTCTTAGGATCGACAAAACCTTCCGGTTGCATCATATACAATTCTTCCTTAAGGAAACCATTAAGGAATGCCGTTTTGACGTCCATTTGCCATATCTCATAATCATAGAATGCGGCAATTGCTAACATGATTCGGACGGACTTCAGCTTCGCTACGGGTGAGAAAGTCTCATCGTAGTCAACCCCTTGAACTTGTCGATAACCCTTAGCGACAAGCCGAGCTTTATAGATGGTCACATTACCATCCGCGTCTGTCTTCTTCTTAAAGATCCATTTATTTTCTATGGCTCACCGATCATCGGGCAAGTCAGTCAAAGTCCATACTTCGTTTTCATACATGGATCCTATCTCGGATTTCATGGCCTCCAGCCATTTGTCGGAATCTGGGCCCGCCATCGCTTCTTCATAGTTTGAAGGTTCACCGTTGTCTAACAACATGATTTCCAAGACAGGGTTGCCGTACCACTCTGGTGCGGAACGTGTCCTTATGGACCTACGAAGTTCAGTAGCAACTTGATATGAAGTTTCATGATCATCATCATTAACTTCCTCTCTAGTCGGTGCAGGCACCTCAGGAACAATTTCCTGAGCTGCGCCACTCTCCGGTTTAAGAGGTAATACTTCATCAAGTTCTACTTTCCTCCCACTTATTTCTTTCGAGAGAAACTCTTTCTCTAGAAAGGATCCATTCTTGGCAACAAAGATCTTGCCTTTGGATCTGAGGTAGAAGGTATACCCAATAGTTTCTTTAGGGTATCCTATGAAGACGCATTTTTCCAACTTGGGTTCGAGCTTTTCAGGTTGAAGTTTCTTGACATAAGCATCGCGTCCCCAAACTTTTAGAAACGACAGCTTAGGTTTCTTCCCAAACCATAATTCATACGGTGTCGTCTCAACGGATTTCGACGGAGCCCTATTTAAAGTGAATGCGGCAGTCTCTAAAGCATAGCCCCAAAATGACAGCGGTAGATCGGTAAGAGACATCATAGATCGCACCATATCCAATAGAGTGTGATTACGACGTTCGGACACACCATTACACTGAGGTGTTCCAGGCGGCGTGAGTTGTGAAACTATTCTACATTTTCTTAAGTGCGTGCCAAATTCGTGACTCAAGTATTCTCCCCCACGATCTGATCGCAAGAACTTGATTTTTCTGTCACGTTGATTCTCAACCTCACTCTGAAATTCCTTGAACTTTTCAAAGGTCTCAGACTTGTGTTTCATTAAGTAGACATACCCATATCTACTCAAGTCATCAGTGAGGGTGAGAACATAACGATAGCGACCGCGAGCCTCAATGCTCATTGGACCGCACACATCAGTATGTATGATTTCCAATAAGTTGGTTGCTCGCTCCATTATTCCTGAGAACAGAGTCTTGGTCATTTTACCCATGAGGCATGGTTCGCACGTGTCAAATGATTCGTAATCAAGAGACTCCAAAAGTCCATCCGCATGGAGCTTCTTCATGCGTTTGACACCTATGTGACCAAGGCGGCAGTGCCACAAGTATATGGGACTATCATTATCAACCTTACATCTTTTGGTATTCACACTATAAATATGTGTAACATTACGCTCGAGATTCATTAAGAATAAACCATTCACCAGCGGGGCATGAGCATAAAACATATCTCTCATATAAATAGAACAACCATTATTCTCAGATTTAAATGAGTAGCCATCTCAAATTAAACGAGATCCTGATACAATGTTCATGCTCAAAGATGGTACTAAATAACAATTATTGAGGTTTAAAACTAATCCCGTAGGTAAATGTAGAGGCAGCGTGCCGACGGCGATCACATCGACCTTGGAACCATTCTCGATGCGCATCGTCACCTCGTCCTTCGCCAGTCTCCGCTTATTCCGCAGCTCCTGCTTTGAGTTACAAATGTGAGCAACCGCACCGGTATCAAATACCCAGGAGCTACTACGAGTATTGGTAAGGTACACATCAATTACATGTATATCACATATACCTTTAGTGTTGCCGGCCTTCTTGTCCGCTAAGTATTTGGGGCAGTTCCGCTTCCAGTGACCACTTCCCTTGCAATAAAAACACTCAGTCTCGGGCTTGGATCCATTCTTTGGCTTCTTCCCGGCAGCTTGCTTACCGGGCGCGGCAACTCCCTTGCCGTCTTTCTTGAAGTTCTTTTTACCCTTGCCTTTCTTGAACTTAGTGGTTTTATTCACCATCAACACTTGATGTTCCTTTTTGATTTCCACCTCCGCTGATTTCAGCATTGAATATACCTCAGGAATGGTCTTTTCCATCCCCTGCATATTGAAGTTCATCACAAAGCTCTTGTAGCTCGGTGGAAGCGACTGAAGGATTCTATCAATGACCGCATCATCCGGGAGATTAACTCCCAGCTGAGTCAAGCGGTTATGCAACCCAGACATTTTGAGTATGTGCTCACTGACAGAACTATTTTCCTCCATCTTACAACTGAAGAACTTGTCGGAGACTTCATATCTCTCGACCCGGGCATGAGCTTCGAAAACCATTTTCAGCTCTTTTGATCAACGAGCTAGTCAACTAGAGGCCCACTAGGGACGTGTTGTGGTCTATGTATTCACACATGTATTACGATTTCCGGATAACACAATTATAGCATGAACAATAGACAATGATCATGAACAAGGAAATATAATAATAACCATTTTATTATTGTCTCTAGGGCATATTTCCAACACCATTCAGTGCATGTGTTCTTCATTTCCTCCCGCTTTGGCAGTCTCCAAACGGTTGCCATACATTCCTAGAACTGAACTGCAAGAGGACACTTACAGAGAGCATGTAAAGTGTCTTCCTCTTCCATCTCGCAGATTGGGCAAGTCCCGACCGTTTCTAAGTTGCGCTTGTATTTGTTCTGCCATGTTGGGAGGGAATTCATCGCAACACGCCATGCAAAGTTCTTGACCGTAGGTGGCACAAAGCTTTTCCAAATAAGCTTCCAACATGCCCGACGGCCGTACGGAGCAGCACTTGACGATTCCGCAGTGCCTCTGTATGTTTCCTCAAAAGCTAACTCATATGCTGATTTCACAGAAAAGACTCCAGATTTCGTCGGACCCCATGCCAGCAAGCTGGCTCTGTATGTTGTCTTGAAATGGATGTACAAATTGTTTTCACATTGATGTATGAATGCAGAAACGAATCAGAAATTCAAGGCCCAGGGAAATGGAGGAGAAAAGGAAGTGTAAGACATATAGAGAAAGCATCTTCAAAGACTTCAATGCTGAATATAGTGTTTTTGAATGTTTTTTCAAGGTGGCAAAAGCTTTGCCCCATCATATTGATTAAGAAGGAGTTTTAAAGTAGATATACAAATCAAATGTTTTCGCACAGGCGATGCTCCAAATTGTCGCCTCCTGCTTGATCTTGGCGAAGCTGGTTGTTGACATGGCCCGCTGTCCAAATCCGATCTTGAATGACAAGCCAAGTGAACAACATACACTTTGGTGGTTCTCAATTCTTCCAAATCAGCAGGTTCATGGTGGTTGGCGAGGATCCCCCGAAATGCCCCTACATGTTTACTTTGAATGTTAATTGTACTTAATGTATAGAGAGAGAAATCTAATGAATATTCATAATTTGTAGTATTTTCTGTTCAATGTTACATATTTTACTGGATTTGATTTTTCTATAGATTTAACGTCTAGAGCAAATGTTGCAATGCGCCAGAAGCCATTTGTTTTTGCATTTTCCATGTTACCTCTCTCACCATATCATATAAGGGCATGTATGACCGAACCCTCGTGTTTCATTAACTCCTCATATTGACATCTTTTGAGGAGTTAAACCCCACCTAACTGAAGCCCTATACGTATAACTCCTGAAATATTTGAGGACTTAACCCTCAAAGTATGTTTTTCCTGCTCAAATTCAAGCAGATCACAGTCATTCTCCTTAAATCTTCTTTGTGTTCCTCTCACTAAAAAAGGCTAAACCGACGGTGAGCCTCCATATTGACCCCCCTCTACCGTCGATATAAATTCACTCCAGCACCCCACCCAAACCCTAGATCCTTCCCTGAAGCCACTTGATTTCCCTATTGTCGCCACTCGAATCGCCATGGCCAGCCGCCTGTCGTGGGCTAGGTGGTGGGGGCCAACGTGGTGGACATCTTCCCCATCAAGTTGTCATCACTGGACGATGACTCCGAGGACAAGTGGGAGATGACGCAACTCATGGCGGACATGGTAGATGAATTTGAGAAAGAGGAGGAAGAAGACAAAGAAGGGGAGGATGGGCTTGGCAGAGAAGGAGGATAATGGACCGGAGGTGGAGGAAGCCAAGGATGAGGGTAGAGCCGACGACCACATGCTCCTCCTCTTGTGGGAGGAGGCGGTGTAGGAATAAGAGCATGTGTTGCCCGAGGAGGAGGAACACCAGGTGTCGAAGGCGTAGATCGCGGCAGAGCGTGCCGACATAGGAGGTGGTCGCTCAGCTCTCCACTGAAGATGAGGTGATGGCGGTCCAGCGAGCTTTTGAGTAGTCTACCACTAACGAGTGAGAGACGGAGGCCAACCACCGGTACTTGGCGGGGGCGTATCGGGAGTACGACACACTCTTCGATGACCTCACCGCCGATGACTCCGGAGGTGCGCTGATATCATGGTGGGGCACCCATGATGCTGAGACATCGGGATCCAGCAAGTTGGCGGTGATAAACATTGACTCCGACTTGGATTAGTTCTTGTTTTAGCCTTAGTTCAGTTCTATGTAAGTTATATCTACTAATTTGGATTATAAATTGTGATGTCATGAACTACTATGTACAATTAGTTCAGTTCAAGTTTCAAATTTTGGTTCCAAAGGAGATGTTTGTGCGAAAACTCGCACGAGCACGCATGCATGTGGCCACCCATTTGCTTCAAGATTGGTGCACTAGTTTATGCCATTAACCCTTAGTCACTGCACTGGGTCCACTCATGCTAGCTTTTGCTCGAGTTGCATGCGTCACACACCCCGCCTCATATTCATTTTATCTTAAAATTTAAATCTATTGTATCTTTTGAACCGAAAGTTCAAATTAAGTTTCATTGGAAACTTGGCATATTCCCATTCATTGCAATGAATACTTTTGACTAAGACCAATTTCAATACATTTAGACATCTTTTTTCAATTTTTACCAGGTTTCTTTAATCATAATATTAAGTTTTACCAAGTTGTACAAACTTATCATTCGTTCTATCAAGTTTTAGTAGTTGAAACTTATTGAAGTTTGAAAAACTTGTCAAATCACTGGAGCCCCCATAGGTTTTAAGTTTCAGTTCTTAAACGTACTGATTTTATTCTTCATTTCTATTAAACTTCAACAGTTGAAACTTAGCAGCATTTTAAAGACATGTCAAAACATATTCAAAGTTTGTCTTATTTCAAAGCCCTCGTCACATGGAACACGAATATACAAACAAAATATAATTAGACTTTCAATTCAAACAATATAATAGATGTATACTTACTAATAAAAAAAACATGAGAAGTGGGGTGGGTGGAGGCATGCACTATGTGCCAAAAAATGTACCAAAGGTAACATGCATGCAGTAATTACGATCTAATCACAAAAGCATTTTTCGAATGTTTGCACAATCATATGGCTGCATGCATGCGTTCCCCGTCCCCGCGTGCCATAAATCATCTTCCAATGTTTGTGCACAGTTTAAAATTTAAAAGTTAAATTTGAGGCTTCAGTTAACTCCACGTAATTTTTTTAAAACTTCTCATCTTTGAGAAGTTACGATTTGAGAAGAACTTTAAGAAGGAATCTTGGATGCCCTAAGTTCTCCTTCATCTCATGTCGCTATATGTGATTAAACTATGCTAGGCAGTTAATCACATTCGATTAATATAACAACAGGTGGGAAATCTGCCCTCGAGCGCGTCATTGTCGAAAGAAAGATCTAGGTGCATGAATTTATATTTTTTTTCCTGTTATTTCCTGTCAATGCAAAGTGTTTTTAGATCATCTGGATTCCGCACCAAGCATTTATTTCTCTCAAGTCGGTTAATATTTCACTGGCGCTTGAGAAGGATGGGTGGAGATTGCTTCCATTTACCAAACAAACGCCTACTTTGACCTTCCAAACACGCCATTTTTTGCCCCTGCAGGAGGCCAACCCGCTCCTAGCCGCACGCGACCGAGCAACGTCTGCCGGACAGCACTTTGCCAACTTTGATCAAGTTTATAAAGAAAATTATATACATCTACAATAACAAACATGTACATTTTGAAAATATAACTCATGATGTATCCAATGATGTGCATTTGGTATTCTAGATGTATCTATTTTTCTCTACAAATATGGTCAAACTTTGTAATATTTGACTTTTGAAAAAATTTATAGACACTATATTATGGAACAGAGGTAGTACTATACTGCTCCCGCTTGCAGCTGCGGCTGGCAGCGACATTGACGGGTTGAGACCAGAGCGGCTTAATCATGCATGATTGTATCTGTGAGTATGGGGGCGTTTACTGTTTAGCAACATGCATGCAGCATGACACACACTGTGTACATATGGCCTGATGGCAATGCCAGGTCGATCGTCCCTATAATCACGTTTCACAAATTTGGACTTTTCTTCCGGAGAAATAATAGACCTAGACTCTGTATTCCTGAATCAAGGGTTTTCATTATTTATGCCACTAGTTGTGTCCCACTATTCAGTTTTGTCATTAGACGTTACAATTGCTCAAAAATGCCATGGTTCCGTGAGATGCTTGTTTAAAAATGCCATTAGCTATCTCAAAAATGTCGTCGTTCCATTAGACGTTTGCTCAAAAATGACATTAGACATCTTTATTGTCAGGTGAAACTCGCTGACCATATTATATGCCGAACATACCCCTATACTCAGATGTCAGCTCTTTTTATCTCACAATGATAAGTGTGGACCCCATTTGCCAGGAGTAAGCAAGCCAATAATTTTAGAGAAAAATAAGGACCCTATTGGGATCAAGTGGGACGCACATTTTATTGTACTGAGGTAGAAGGAGAGCTGATATGTTGGTCTATAGGTATTTTAATCATTATAACATGGCAAACGAGATTTGAGCTGACAGTAAAGGTGTCTAGTGGCATTTTTTAGCATGCGTCTAACGAAGCGATGGTATTTTTGAGCATGTGAAATTCCTAGTGGCAAAACTGAGTAGTGAGACACAACCGGTGACATAAACGATAAAAAAAACCCTGAATTATGCCAGCTGCAACTCTGTATTCCTGAATTATGCGTGTACACTTACGCGTATGACCATTGAACTCAATTCTAAACCCGTTTACATCGTCGGCCTTGTGCCTTTTTTTCCCCTTATCGTTTTTTAGGGTGATTTTTCTCCTTATCATTTCCCAGCAGGTCATTCTTATCCATATTCCAGCTTGTCACTTTGACAAAATTCTTATCCATACTCGATCCAACTTGTAACCTTGACAAAGATCGTACGCGATCAGCAAAAGAATATCCGTGTTGCTGTTGACGCCTCGTTATCATCTTGCCATTCACTACTCTGTTGTGTGGTGGTGGGGTATGGGAGCATGGAAGGATCTAGGACTTCATACCCGGCCGGACACTGTCAGCTACTAGTACTACTACGTACTGCTCATACGTAGGCTCGTAGCCGCGTCTTGGCTTCACGCCGGGTAGGTTGCTATCCCGGGCAGGCAGCAGCTAATCGGTCCGACGTGGACGCGATTAGTTTAGTGATTAAAGGACCATGTTGGGTTAATCACTAACCATGTAGAGGTGGTAAACAAGTAGCAATTGGGTGCATGCATGGAGATGAACGGACGACGTGGCGAGTAGGGTCAGGGTTATCTGCTAAGTGTTAACCATGTTTGTGTTGTTGCACCACTAGCGCCTAGTGTTCCAATTTTATTATACTGCCGTCCAATTGACATGTAGTAGTATTACTACTACAGCATACTCTTTACTACTGAATGCATCAAGTGATCAAGTGTCTCGGTTCTATATGCATTACTAGTGATTTCTGATTAGTGCAGTAGTTAACAAGCACTTTTCCGGGGACGAGAATAATTTTGCTTTTGTGGTGTCCTTTGGCTGTGCCAGAGGATACATGCTGCTGGTAATATTTATACTCTTTCTGCATAGTACTATCTTATCTACATGCTCACGTCCTAAGAATTTGCGTGCCCATGCCAGTTCGGGTGAGAAACATTCCGTCACGTATTCGTGTTGGTCAAGAGCCGTTGCCTCCAAACGTACGTGCCCCAGGTCCTCGGAAAGGTTCGACGTTCTGGGTCAAGCCACACAGGGGCTTAGATAGGACCATTTTTTAGCTTCCATTGGGCAAGCAATTGCCATTTCCTTCGGTGGTTTAATTTGATAGCATGATCGTTTGAACTTTCAATCTCGCCATGTTTGCCCCTGATCGAGCGAGGAGGTTTGTTTGGCCCTTGCAATCCAGGAGGGGCAGCGTTCACTACTAGGAAAAATGCTATAGATAGGATTGACACTAATAGCGCACCAAAAAAGTAGTGCGTCACTACTATATACTAATGGCGCATCAGTTGGTGATGCGTCATTAGTGTGGAAGACACTAATGGCGCACCAGAAAATAGATGCGCCACTAGTGATAATTTCTTTTTTTCATTTTTACATACATATTAATGGCGCATCCTACCGAAGTGCGCCATTACTAGTTCTAACTAATAATGGCGCACCAGACAGAGAGTGCGCCAGTACTGAATTTTTTTATTCTTTTTTTTGCAAAACTACTAATGGCGCACCGCCTCACAGTGCGCCATTACTAGTTTAAACTACTAATGGCGTACCTTGTAAAAGTGCGCCATTAGTATATATATATATATATATATATATATATATATATATATATATATATATATATTATTTTTTACTTTTCTGCAAAATTATTAATGGCGCACCACCTGCAGGTGCGCCATTAGTAACCAGGGTTACTAATGGCGCATTTGCAGATGGTGCGCCATTAGTAACCTGGGACCCCAACAAGATATTTTGGACAACCACACCTACTCACTCACTTTTCCCACTTCATTCCCTTCACCTCCTTCTTCAAGCTTTCGACTGCCTCCTCCTCCTCACCTCATTTTCACCATAGATTCATTAAAATTAAGTAGTGAAATTACCTTTTTTTTGATAGGTAAGTAAGGGGAAAGCTATCTTCGATCTACTTTTTTTCTCCCTAGCTCGCTCCAACGTAACAACGTGCACATGCACTTTTTGTGACCTACCTAGATCTATGTATGTTTGTGGTGTTACATATATGTTTGTGTTTGCAGGTACCGGTATTTGAAATGCGATAGTTGCCAATATTTTGCCAGAATGTTGATTCATTTCCGTTTCGGCGAGAATTTTGGCATATGCATTCTTTTTGGTCCTATTTTTAGGGAAGGTCATGCCAAATTTTTTCTTGGTTCTAAAATATCGTTTTGCTCTACCCCGCAGGCGACCATGGTCAGCACGATGACCGAAGGCATCGTGAATAGGTTTTTGAGCTTCGTGAAGGCCGAGATGCTTCAAAAGAACGAGACGGAGATAAGATGTCCGTGTCGAAGATGCAAGCTGAAGAGCCTTATTGCGGACCCGGATTCCGGGCAGGTGCGGGACCACCTGCTCTTGCGTGGTTTCATGGATGGCTATCGGTGGCAAGGTGATGAAGATGACTATGAAGTCGTCCATGGGGGCCGGGCAAGAAATGAGGAAGGGCAACAAGACAAGTACCACCGCGGCGAGGGCGGGCGAGAAGACGAAGAATCTCCAGGACATGATCACGACGGTGATGCTGTACACAGTCATCATGTAGAAGATGTCGTACATGATGATGAGGAAGATCAAGACGAAGGGCATGATCATGAAGATGAAGATGCCGGAGCAGACGACGATGGAGGCTGGGTGCAGGACCCTCATATTCAAGAGCTGCTTCTCAAGCAGACGGATAACGCAAGAGCTGCCGCCCGAGAGAAAGCCAAGCTGGATCAACTGGAGATAGACGCGGTTACTCCATTGTATGAAGGATGCAGGCCCGAGGATACCCGCCTGAAAGTAACGCTCATGGCTCTGGAGATGAAGGTAAAACACAAAATGACCGACGCATGCTTCGACGAGAACATGTCATTCTGGCACGAACGTCTTCCCAAGGGGAACAAGTGCCCGACCAGTTTCGAGGAGGCGAAGAAAATCATGTGTCCTCTGGATTTACCGCACGTGAAATACCATGTGTGCATGAACAATTGCATCATTTATCGGGACGAGCACGCGGAGTCTACCATATGTCCGGTGTGCGGCGTCACTCGATACAAGAAGAGGAAGAAAGCTCCTCGAAAATCGGTGTGGTACTTTCCGATCACTCCTCGTCTGCAGCGGTATTTCGCGGACCCTAAGGTAGCAAAGCTCCTGCGTTGGCACGCGGATAGGGAGGAGAAGAAGCGGGAAGATGACGGAAATGATCCGGAGATAAATAAAAAAGACAAGATGCTGAGTCACCCTAAGGATGCGAGCCAGTGGCAAGCGTTGAACTTCGAATACCCAGAATTTGGGAAGGATCCAAGGAACATCGTGCTGGGCGCGAGCACCGATGGAGTCAATCCGTTTGGCAGCCAGAGAAGCACACATAGCACCTGGCCTGTGTTTGTGTGGATGTACAACCTTCCCCCCTGGTTGTGCATGAAGAGGAAGTACATTCACATGAGTATGCTAATTGAAGGGCCGAAACAACCAGGGAACGACATCAATCTGTATCTGGGGCTGCTGAAAGAGGAGCTAGACACGCTGTGGAAAACGCCAACCAATACGTGGGACGCTGCAGAGAAAGAATATTTCCCTATGAGAGCCGCACTGCTCACGACGGTGCATGACTATCTCGGTTACGGATATCTCGCGCGGCAGGTAGTCCACGGATTTTCTGGATGCGTAAGGTGCATGGATGACACAACGTATCGCCAGCTAGATAGAGATCCCGGGTCTTCGAAAACCGTGTTCATGGGACATCGAAGGTGGCTTCGCGACGATGACCCGTGGAGGAAACGCAAGGATCTGTTCGATGGTGAAACCGAACCCCGAAAATGCCTGCGTACGAGGAGCGGCGAGGAAATAGACGAGCTGTTGAAAAATTGGAAAGATTGCCCACTGCCGGGAAAGAAGCAAAAGGCGCCAGAGCCGGGAAAGAAGCGAAAGGCGCCAGAGCCGCTGCTGAAGGTATGGAAAACGAGGTCTGTTTTCTGGGACTTGCCGTACTGGAAGATCCACCGTGTGCCTCACAGCCTTGATGCCATGCATATCACGAAGAACGTGTGCGAGAGTCTGCTTGGTACCCTGCTCAACATGCCAGAGAGGACCAAAGATGGGCCGAAAGCAAGGGCAGACTTGAAATCAATGGGCATCAGGCAGGAGCTTCACGCTAATGATGATGATGATGATGATGATGATGATGATGAGGCGAAGCAGGACACAGAAACTCGTCGCAAAGGCAAAAAGGCCAAGAAGACCGGAAGTGACTACCCTCCCGCGTGCTTCACTCTAAGTCAGGAGGAGATCGAGCAGTTTTTCACCTGCCTCGTAGGAGTAAAACTTCCTTACGGTTACGCGGGGAAGATAAGCAGATACCTAGACCCAGCGAAGCAGAAGTTCAGCGGGATGAAGTCTCACGACTGTCACGTGCTGATGACGCAGATACTTCCAGTTGCAATCCGTGGGATCATGGACGCGCACGTCCGTGAAATGCTATTTGGCCTATGCAACTTTTTCGACGTCATCTCTCGGAAGTCGATTGGCATGAGGCAACTCAGAATGCTACAGGAAGAGATCGTGGTGATACTATGCGAGCTTGAGATGTACTTCCCGCCCGCATTCTTCGACGTTATGGTGCATCTGCTGGTCCATATCGTGGAGGATATCATCCAACTCGGGCCGACGTTCCTGCACAGCATGATGCCGTTCGAAAGGATGAATGGTGTCATCAAAGGATACGTTCGCAACATGTCACGTCCAGAGGGAAGTATAGCCAGGGGCTTTCTGACCGAAGAGTGCATCTCCTACTGCACGAATTATCTAGGCATCGAGAACCCCGTTGGTCTGCCCGTCAACAGGCACCTCGGCAGGCTCGCTGGATGGGGTCACCATGAGGGTCGCCGCGAAATGCATGTCGACTTCGAGGGTCGACTCGCCGACTTTGAAAGAGCAAACCTAGTCGCGCTACAACACATAGACGTGGTCGATCCTTGGGTGGTAGAGCACAAAACCTTTATTGAGAAGACGTACAATGACCGAGGCCAACAGAGGACGGACGGAGATATAATCAAAGAGCACAACTCATGTTTCACGCGTTGGTTCAAGCAGAAGCTTCTGTCGTACCCTTTACATGAGGATTCTTCCGCGGAAGAACAACTCATATTCGCCTTGTCACAGGGCGCCGAGCACAACCTGATGACCTATGAGGCGTACGATATCAACGGCTACACATTCTACACCGAGAACAAGGACATGAAGAGCGATGGTTATCAGAACTCCGGGGTAACGATGGAATCCTACACCGGTAACGACAAGGACAGATACTACGGAAGGATCGAGGAGATCTGGGAGCTGAGCTACGCTGGAGAGAAGGTCCCGATGTTCCGTGTCAGATGGGCCAAGAGCGTCCTAAAAGAAGACCGGTATTTCACCACCATGGTTATACCCGAAGCCAAATCCAAGACCGCGGGCGCAAACGTCACCGCGAAAAATGAGCCATGGGTACTGGCTTCCCAAGTGGACCAATGCTTCTTCATTACCGACCCGTCAAAGCCCAGTCGTGTTGTCGTGAGGAGAGGCAAAAGGAAGATCATCGGAATGGATGGAGTAGCCAATGAGCAAGACTTCGACAAGTACGGCGACCCGAAGATCGAACATGACGACGACGATGAAGTAGCAGCACACACCACAAGAAGAAGCAGGACCACCCTACCTAAAGGACGTCCGTTCCATAGAAGAACTCCATTTGCGAAAAAGAAGGGCAAGAAGATTGTGAACAGATAGCTAGCTAAGATCGATTGTATTTAAATCATAGTCTTCATTTCTCGATTGTATTTCATGGGCACTTTTTGATATCATGAATATTTTTAAATTTCATGGGCACTTTTTGAATTCATGAGGACACTCGATCTCGATCCCCCTCCACTGCCGCCGACGAGCACCCGCCCCCCCGCTCCCTCCCCCGCTCCATCGCCGCCAACGGGCACCCCCCGCACCCTCCCCCGCTCCACCGCTGCCGCCGATGATATTTTTCAAGTAACAAATTTGAACATATTTTTTAAAAAATTATTACTATTTTTATAAAAAAATATTACTGTTATGATTTAAACAAGTTTGAACATATTTAAACACAAATAAATATCAAACAACATTTAAAATGCAAAAAAATATTGCAAAGCCTGGTGTGTGTGCTGCGTGTTGACCAGTCGGGCTAGTGGGAGGGTTCTGATGTGGATTGGGTTAGGTGCAATATAACCTGTGCTCGAACTGTAATAAAAAAACATTCTAATGGCGCACCGCTGCGGGGTGCGCCATTGCTATCTAAAAAAAAAATTCTAATGGCGCACCGAGGTGTGGTGCGCCATTAGTAAGCTTCCCCTTAGCTATCCTCCCTCTCCCTCGCCAGATCCCCTTCGACCCTCTCTCCCTCGCCACCAGATCCACCCGCGCGCTGCCCCGACCCACGACGCCGCCGCCCCGACCCTCACCGGACTCCACCCCCATCGCCCCCGCGCCCCCGCGCCCCCACCCCTGCCGCCCCGACCCTCGCCGGACTCCACACCCCCGCCGCCTCCAGAGAGACCACCCCTCGCCCGATTCCTCCTCTTTCCCCATCGAGCCGCCTCCTCCTCGGCTCGTACTCGAGCGCGAGAGCTCGTGCGGTGACCGCGCTCGCCGTCATCATTGTCGCGGCCACCGTCGTCCCCACGCCAAGATAGTGTGTCCCCCGGCTTCACCGTCGTCTTCCATGTCGTCTACAAGTCCAGATCGAGCCAGGGCACCGCCGAACGACGGGATCGAGATCGTCTTCTTCCTTTTGCCGTCGTCGATTTCGCCTCGATCCGCGCCGCCTCGATCGCCCCCGACCTCGCCGAGTTCGCCTACGCCCCCCCTGTGAGCCCATCCGTCGATCCCCTTCTTCCTTCGCGTCGATCAATCGCCGTAGACGCTGCTGCCCGCCTGACCCGAGCTCGCTCCGCCCCCGCGCCCTCTGGCCGCTTCGCCCGCGTCCTCCTGCAGTCACCTGCGCCCGTCACCGCTACTGCTCTATTGCCGCCGCCTGTTGCTAGCTGCACCGCGGCCGCTGCTTGCTAATGTTGCTAGTGCTGCAGCTACTGGCGGTCATGGCCATGGCCATGGCCGTGTGCTTTGTGTGCGTGTGTGTACAAAGCCGTATGGACTTTGTGTGCGTGTGTGTACAAAGCCTGTATTGATGATGCTAAACAGAGATAGGAGTAGTAGTGGTGGCCATCTAGTTGGACTACTACTGCTAGGACTTGCTCCAGATTTTAGGATTTCTTTTCTTTTAGGATTTATTTTCTTCTAGGACTAGGTTTTTATTATTTTTCTGTTGTGATTGTTTTTTGAGCTCTTTCTTTTTCATTTCCTATTATCCTTATCCTAATTATCTT
This sequence comes from Triticum aestivum, assembly GCF_018294505.1. NCBI lineage: Eukaryota > Viridiplantae > Streptophyta > Magnoliopsida > Poales > Poaceae > Triticum > Triticum aestivum. The sequence continues at coordinate 657,380,810 of NC_057800.1, read as the reverse complement.
AAATTGTTATGATTTGTGTAACAGGATTAGATCTTGGATTTGCTAGTGGACTTTGGGAGTTTCTTAGCCAGCTTGGTGACTCCATATTTTTCACTATTTCAGCAAGTCTTTTGTAAGCATTAAACTTTCAGCACTACATTTCTATCTTATGTGTACATCTGTTTGCTTCCAATTGCTATATATGTATTGTTGTTACTAAAAATGATGAAGCTCCTGTCAATTGCTATACATATATATGTGTATGATGATCCTCCTTTCCTGCAGTAGTATAACTAGGATATAAAGCACATTGAACTAACAATCTTGTATGGTGCCTAAACTACAATGATTCAGGAACATCAGATGACATAGCATGTGGATATTGACATAGGATGAGTAGATTAATAAGTGAGCCAAAAGTGATGGACAAACCTCATGCTAGGAATTCTCGAGGGTTGCAGTACATGGAATGCATTTGCAAATGCAGCCAAAACCTGATATATACCAAAAAATTGTATAGAAATATGCTGAATTTTCTGCTCTGATTGTTGCTCAAAGAAATTTAGCAAAAAATGGGGTCCTGGGAGACGCCGCTGCTGCTTGAGGCCCTTGAGAGGCCCTTCGTGTCGTGATGATTTTGCAGGTACCCCGAGAGGCCCTTGAGTTTGCCGGAATGTCGATTAACTTCCGTTCCGGCAAATTCGGGTACTCCATATGTCCTATTTTCAGCAAAGGTCATGCTGAAATTTTCCGTGAATTTTAGCATGACTTTGCTAAAAATCGGACATATGAGGTACTTGCTACTAATGCATGGGCCGGGGTATCTTAGTACTTAATTAAGTAGGATCAACTGCCCCTTTATTCTTGCTGCATTAAACCATAGGTGGCAATAGAGCCAAGTGATTAGGCCCAACTTAGAAATTCTCCTCAGCATCGATAAACCCTAGATGATAAACCCAACATAGGTGGCAATAGAGCCAACTGATTAGTGCCAAGTGATTAGGCCCAACCTAGGGTGCCTCGGCATCGATAAACCCTAAATGATGAAAACTTAGCATTTAGGGTGCCTCGGCGTCGACAAACCCTAAATGATGAAACCTTGGCTTTTAGGGTGCCTCGGTGTCGATGAGAACCTAAATGATGTACGCTTAGGATTTTAGGGTGCCTCGGCGTCGACAAACCCTAAATGATAAAAGCTTAGCTTTTAGGATGCCTCGGTGTCGACAAACCCTAAATGATGAGACCATGATCTTGTTCCTTGACAATAACCAACTTTTGACCAACTTTTTCCTATTTAGAGCGAAACATGGCCCACAACGATGAGGCCGGCGGTTCGGGCGGCAAGCAATTCTGGGAGCTGTCCCAGGAGTTGGAGGAAGAACCTCACCGCTATGAGGACGCCGCGGAAGACACCGATCCTGACTACACAACCCCTAGTGGCGTCGGGGATGACACCACTGATGATGGCACCGCGGATGCCACCACTGATGATGGCGGCGCACGCACAGATGGCAGCCAACCGAAGAGGCAATGGAAGGACCGGCGCCCGAACGTGCTCGGCACCGTCAGGGAGGAATTTACTGAAGTGAACTCCGACGGGCATCCGACGGCGCCCAAACACGTAGTCAAGGGGTACTCGATTCAGCTCGGGTGCATTCTCCGGAGCACCGCCTCGATCAACACCGAGAACCTAAGGCATAAGGACCGAGGGAATTTGCGCAGCCTCCTCTTCACGAAGCTGCACGAACGATACAAGTTCCCCGCCGAGTTCGCAAACACACGCCTCTCGGGTAATAAAGTGAACGGGGCCGCCCTCACGACGATGAGCACGGCCCTGTCTACTTGGAAAAGCACGGTGAAGGCAATGATTGACAAAGGTGATAGTTATGAGAAGATCAAGGCGAAATATCCTTTGATGAGCGAAGATGACTACAAGGAGTTCAAGATCAAGTGTGAGAGCCCCGCAACCTCTGAATCAAGTCAGTGGGGGAAAGAAATGCGGCAGTTGAACATAGGGGTCCACCAACTCAGTCCCGGCGGTTACAGAGTGGCGGAGCCTGTATGGGACAAGGAGGATGCGGAGCGTGCCGAGCAAGGCCTACCGCCCCACTTCGAGAAATACAGTGACAAGCAGACCAGGAACTTTCTCAGGGCCCGGTACAAGGAGGACCCGGTAACAAAGGAGCTTACCACGGATCCGAAGACCAAGGAGCTTGAGCTTGTTCTGGTAAGGAATACACCCCCGCGTAATTAGCTCCATATGGTTGCATTTAATTAATCCCCAATATTTCTAAATGGTTCACGTTCCTTCCGCAGGACAAAGAAAGTAGTAGCACGGGGTCGTCTCAGAGCTCCCCTTTCGACACCCCTTTGAATAGGGCATTGAACGTAATGAAAAACAGGGATAAGCTCAATAAGCCGACGTCAGCTGGTCGTGTGGCCGGCAAAGGCTTGTCCACAGAATGGTCATCATACTATGGCGCTGGTGGGTGAAAGGAGAAAAAGACCAGCTCGAAAAGCCAGTCGCGCGAGGTTGAAGCACTCAAGGCGCAAGTGGCGCGGATTCCGGAGATGGTCCAAGAGTAAGTGCAACAACAACTGGGATCGACGCTTACCGGCATTATGCCTACCTTGATTCATGGGATAACGACGTGGATTGCGGGTGGCCAACAGGGGCCGCCCCCGATTCCCAGCTTCACGGCCAGCAACTCACACAACGCGCAGGCGGCGCCATTGGTGTCTCCAGCGGCGGCGGTATTGGTGTCTACAGCGGCGGCGCCATTGGTGTCTCCGGCGGTGGCGGTATTGGTGTCTCCGACGCCGGCATTGGAGCTTAATGCACCCGGGTGTACGCCGGCCGGCACCTCGCCAGCAAGCGGCCCCTCCATCAGTTGCACGCCCGCCGTTGGTGGTGCCTCGACATTAGCCGAGCTCGACGGCATCACGGTAACTAAGCCTCTCGGCCGAGGACTTCATCTCCTTGCCTTTGACTGGGCATCCCTGACGCCCTACATGTTTTCGCAGGGCGCCGCCAACGTTCCTTGCACTCTCCTGCACTTCGTGGGCGGCGAGTTGGTCGATGTCGCCAAGAGCGGAATCGTTCAACCGGGCAACCCCGTGTTCCACGGTAATCCGATGCCACACACAATGTATAGGGTTGAAGTGGTTCGGGTGCTGCCAGGCTGCGACGAGCTGTTACCTCCGATTCGACCCGCTGGGGCCAACAAAGAAGATGAGATGACCCTCAGCGCCTGCGTAAGCTGGCCCCTGCTTTGGCCGAAGAGCCAGATTCGTTTGGGGGCGGGGGACACCACCCCACAGACAAGACCGCCAGTCGTGCCGGCGCCAAGCCATGGCAAGAACACCGCAACGCTACCGGACATGCCGGACGTCCCTATGGCACAGGATTCGGACATGCATATGGCACAGGATCCGGACGATGACGACAACGACGATGGTACATTTACTAGCGCGATAAGTACTTTGCCGAACATGGGTATGGTGACAAGTTCTGCGGGCCTCCTTCTCAAGAACCCAAACAAGACGACCGCGATCTAGCTGGTACGGCGGAGAAACCCAATTGCAACAGGCGTCGTCTGGCGTTCAGTTCTCAGGAGACGCCTCCAGCTGCCGCCTTCACCGAGCCTCAGATAGCGGAGGTGCCAAATATTATCAGTCCCAACACGCTCAAGAAGGCGGTCTGTGAGCAGAACTCGGTCCCATTACAGCAGATCAAGAAGAAGGGCCGGAAACGACCGACTAAAAAGGCCGCCGATGCGAGCCAGCCGGCACCGAGTACGATCCATGCTCAGGACGGGCCACCTTCACCTAAGGATATCTCGAGGAGGGTGCATGTGGCGGGTAGGGCGATGCTACCGACAAATATGCTCAATGCTGCAACCGGTGCTATGCGGAGTCTGCATGATAGTGTTCTTTCTTTGGAGAAGCGGCATCTCAGAGAGAATGATGTGGCATACCCGGTTTTCATGGCCAAGGTGCCAGAGGGCAAGGGCTTTGTGGATGGCGCCATCGGGGGTACGATCGTCCTGCGGTTTGACGACATCTTTGCTATGTTCAACCTTCATCCGCTGCACTACACCTTCGTTCGGCTGTTTTCGCTGAGTATGGAGATGCGGATCATTAGAGACAAGACCCCGGGCATCGTGATCGTCGACCCCTTCTACATGCATGCCAAGCTCTTGGGCAGCGCTGGGGACCGCCAAGTCGCGAGTTCACACCTCGAAGACGTCATTCTGGCAAACCCAGATAAGGATAACTTCCCTGTGCCTTACTTTCCCGAGTAAGTCATCCCTTAACCGCCCGTAACATATGATTTCTTAGATTTCGATCGTTCTTTTTTTCTAACATTCTGTGTTCTGTGCAGTGACACACATTGCACACTCATCCTCTTAAGCCCGAAATATTCCATGGCCACGTATTTCGACCTGAACCGTAACTCCAAGATAGACTACACAAATATCAAGAAAGTTCTTGATGATGTTCTCCCTGGCTACGCCAAATCTGGAGGCACCTTCATCAGGGCAGTTCCTAAGTACGGCAAGCACGTGTTCGCCCATAATACGACGTTCTGCTGCGTCAAGCAGCCGCCTGGCGGTCAGAAGGATGCCTACTACACCCTCCATCACATGCGGGCGATCGTAAGGGACCATCATCACCTTCTGCTACCAAATAATCTCAAAGATTGGGCCGCGAGCTTGTCGGCAATCCAGGACGCGGACATCAGACAAGAATTCTTTCGCATCCAGTCAGAGTTTGCGGACATCATCCATCAAGATGTCCTTCATACCTCGGGGCAGTTCTTCCTCAGATATCAACCGTCCAACATTGAGATAGACGGAATGCTACAAATGCAGGCTGACAACGCCCGCGATTTCATGACCATCACGACAGACGGCGGCTTCATCCACGCTCCTGTCCATGAGTCGAGTCGAAAGTAGTGATGTGTAGTTCTGAAACATTGATTGTCTCATGTTGTAATTAAACTTTAATGAATTGTATGTCTCTTTGGTTTGAACAGTCGTTCAACTTAGATGTAATCGATGCTATTTATTAGTAGGACCATGAATCGTGCTATTAATGTCTTGCTTTTCTCTTTCGATCCTTTTGTTGCATACTTATATATTGCTTATGTATATATTGTTTGTTGTTTGGCTTGTGCATAGAGATGCCGTCGTATGTCGTGTACAAGGGTAAGGTTCCCGGAGTCTACGACGACTGGGAGGAGTGTCGGAGATAGGTTCACCGTTTTAGCGGTAACAGTTACAAAGGGTACACCACTAGGGCGGAGGCCGAATCTAGATACGCCCACTATCTAGCGGGAGAGAGGAGGGAGCGTTGGAGGAACCGGATGAAGACTAGTTTGATCGCGATGATGCTCATCGTGATGACCGCAGCTCTCTTCTATGTGATGGTAGTTTAGATGATTGATATCGACTTGTAATGTGAAGACAAACTCGATATTCGCGGTCTCGAGACTTGTAATGTTTTATCTTTGTTCGGTCTTTTGAATTCAGAGACTAATATGATGAATTGTACTCGGAGACTAATCTTCTATTGTATTCGATGAATCTGTTGTTGCTGTGTGCTACTGTCTATATTCTGTCAAATAATATATTTTGTAACCTGTGCAAAAATCAGAAAAGTAAAAAAAACCAAATATTCATACTAATGGCGCATCACCACTTTGGCATACTAATGGCGCATCAAGACAGAGTGCGCCATTAGTATGCCAAGTATACTAATGGCGCATCTATCCACAGTGCGCCATTAGTGTGCCAAAGCATATGGTTAAATATGGCCCCTGGAAGGCATACTAATGGCGCATGGTGTTATATACTAATGGTGCACTGGGTGGTGCGCCATTAGTATACCAGATACTAATGGCGCACCAGTGATGCACCATTAGTAAAAAATACTAGTGGCGTGATACTAATGGCGCACCAGTGATGCGCCATTAGTAGGCCTTTTTCTAGTAGTGATTTCCTAAACAATACTACCAACAACAAGACATCGACTAGTTAGGACCAGATCGCCCCGCCCAATCATGATTGAATTTATGGGGATGATTTGAGACTTGAGGATGCATGCAACTGCAATGTGTTGGTGTCGTTCTCAGGGTTGTCGAGCGGCAAAATTTATCCGCGTGACAAATATCTGCATATCACAGTCATTCTCCCCAAATGTGCATATCCGAGTGACCCTTTTGAAGCATGTTTTGCACTCATAATTTCACTTGAAATGGTTTTGTAATGATTCAGGTGATCATGACTGGTAGATCCCACACGTCTAGAAGGCGTGGCGCCCAAACTTGACTTCGACGGGTTGGATAGGACATGGAACCAAATCATGAGGTTTAATCATGAAGAGATTTTATGAGGATGAACTGATATTTGATATGGATATGCTATTTGCACTGCCGTTCCTGCCTCTTCTGGGAGGATCATTGGGTGGACGGCCAATCCATCGCGGATTTGGTGCCGACCCTCGCCTCCCTCGTTCGCTGGCTCCGCCGCCGCTCCTGCTTCGTGGCGTAAGGCCTCCACCACGGCGCCTGGATCCGTGACCTTCATGGAGCCCTCACTCCGGTAGCCATGGTTCAGTATCTAGAGCTTTGGCGCCGCCTTTGACAAACCACCCTCTCCGACGAGCCGAATCGCTTGCGCTGGCGATGGATGGACAACGGCTGCTATTCTGCTAAGTCCTGCTACAACACACTCTTCGCTGGTTCCATCTGCGTGCCGCATTGGCAGCTGACTTAGAGATCCTGGGCTCTCCTTCGGATCAAGTTCTTCACGTGGCTCGCGCTCCAGGACCGGTGCTAGACCCCCGTGCGCTTGGCCCGGCACGGGCTCCCTCACCATGCCCTCTGCTTGCTCTGCGACCAGGAGATCGAGTCCATGGAACACCTACTGACGGGCTGCCCTCTCTCGAGACAGATTTGGCATAGCTGCCTTGTGTGGTGCAACCCTCATGCTCATGCACTGACTGCTCGCACCCGGTTCCTCGACTAGTGGCACGCTACCACGTCAAGCGCTCTGGCGGCACACAGGAAGGGCCTCACCTCACTCATCTTGCTCATCGTCTGGTCCATTTGGAAGCACCGTAACAATTGCGTGTTCGACGGCGGCACCCCCGCAGCCACGCAGCTGTGCCTAGACATCCGCAAAGAAGCGCGCTCCTGGATCAAAGCAGGAGCGACCGGGTTAGCCTCCATAGCACCGTAGACGCCAGATGAATGTACTGGGGCTGAGTATACCCATTCCCTGTCATGCTCGCGCTAGCAACTACGACATCCTTGTGTACGTAGCACTCTAGCGCCCCCCTCTATGTACGCTCTTTACTCTATCTATCAATGAATGATACGCAAGCTTTGTGTATTCGTGAAAAAAAGAAATGTTGAGCAGAAAATTTCTATTTATGTGTGCCAAATACCCACATGTGGCATATCGCAACCTCAAATCGTACTTACCTGCACATGGAAATTATATGCACGACTTCTTATTTGCATATACTGATGGGGGGGGGGGGTACTCTCTTGTATCTCAAGCCAAGTAGTTTAGCAACATTTTATTTGAGTTCACAAACCAACACATGGGATTAATGTAAGAGTTTATTCCTATTTGAATCATGAGAAATTGTGAGATCTTAAACCACATTTTGCACCAACAATTCCTCTTTAACCACATTTTGGTAATTTAGGTGATCCCGTCAGTTCGATCCCACACGCGAGCATGATATTGCACCAAACTTCGCGAGGTTGATTACTCCATTACGCTTCCGACGTGGCATATGTTCGTAGATATGGAATGGAGCACATGGAGTGACAAATGTGTACTCAATGGGTGGCATGGAATGAAACATACACACTTGGTTGGGCTAGACTATGATAACCAAGTGTTTCCTATGCGACATCAGAGTCTTACTGGAAAATGGTGCGTCCATACATGCGTGGACACCACATAGTCTAGATAATATGGACCTCCTAAAAAATTGTCTATGGTGAAAATGCGATTGAAAATTGTGATTTAAAGTAAACACATGGTTCAAGTTAAAACAAACACTCTAGTTTTAGTTAGACGAATTCACTCCTTTGCCACTTGCCACTGTCAGATTCATACCATGTTTACGCACACTTCTTTGTCCTTAGAAGAGCAAATAAAATTAAATCGTTGATTGGTCTAGTACGTGTATGGTTGCGCAGAAGCGTGTGCACATAGCCATGGCAAATGTGAGCTACAACTTCATTGCATTGCTGGTCTTATGAATATACTAATCCTTGTCTTGTAGGGTATTCCTATCCATTGTTCTAGCTTGTTGCACTATATATGATTTTGACAAAGATTGGACGCCATCAACAAATTAACATGACAATTTCTATCGTATTTTTGCCATTGTTGTTATCATCTCATGGCCTCATTGGAAGCGAATGCACAAGTTTTTAAGGCATCATGTGATTTAGGAGTTCCCATTTGCCAACTAGCACAAGTGATGTTTTTCTTTTTCTTCTCTTGGTGCATGGTTGATCGGCATGGGACAAGAGGATTTTGTCATTTGTTCAGATCCTTGCTCCTCTTATTAGTCTTCGCTTCACACTATCGAAGATCTATTAATAATATACAACTATTCCATGAAAATACATGGTTCAAATTATTAGAAATGATTGTGTTGGGTGTGGTGGTGTCATTCCCGGAGTTGTTGAGAGGCCAAATTTATCCGCGTGACGAATATCTGAGCATATCGTAGTTATGCTCCTAATTGTACTTATCCCACACAAAGATTTATAATTTGGCATTTTGTTGGAAATTTATCTCTTAAGCCAGGTAATTAAGATTCATTCCATTTAGTTCATTGACCGCCGTAAAGGACTAATAAATGAGTTTATTCGTCAAGAAAATATGGTGACAAACGGACACGTGGAAGCATGATTTGCACTCATAATTTCACTTTAAACAATATTTTAGTGATTGAGGTGATCATGAATTGTTGATCCCACATGTCTAGAAGACGTGGCACCCAAACTTGACTTCAACATCGACATGTTGGATATGACTTGGAACCGGATTTTGTGGCTTATAATGAAGATATTTATTGAACCAACCTGATATTTGAGGATGCATATGCTATTGCAGTGTTGTTCTTGGAATTGTGGAGCAGCAAGTTTTGTCTGTGTGACAAATATCCACTTATCGCAAATGGGTCAAATTGTACTTACGCCGGCATGGAAAATATATGTATGATGTCTTATTTGCGGACATCGGGGTGGGGACGGGGTACTCTCATGTATCTCAAGCAAATTATTACTTAACAAGATTTTATTTGAGTTCATAAATGAGCACATGGGAGTTAATACAAGAGTTTATTCCGGTTTGAATCATGAGAAATAGGGAGGCCTTAAATCACATTTTGCACCCATATCACAAGACACATTTGAGCAATTTAGGTGATCCTAACTGGTCAATCCCACCCGTCTGAATGACATTGCAACAAAACTTGGACTTGTGTGTCGCCACACCGATGTGGATCACTCACTATGCATTTCGCGTGGCATGTGTTAGTAGATATGGATTGGAGCACATGCAGAGACACTTATGTATGCGGTGGGTGGCATGCAATGTCCATGCACATATAGTTTGGGCTAGACTATGACAACCAAGTGTCGTCTATGCGACACCAAAGACTTACGGAAGAATGGCACGTCCATGTATGAACACCATAGAGTGTTGATGACCTAGACCGATATAGCCAACCTTAATTGCCAAAAAATGGGTTGCAAAGTAAATGCAGGTGCAAAGTATGATTCAATGTAAACACATGGTTCAAATAAAATAAAACTACTCTAGTTATAATTAGACCAATTCATTCCTTTCCACCTGCCACTGCCAGATTCCTACCATGTGTACGCACACTTGTTTGCCCTTTAAACCGATAATTGGTCGAGTATGTCTATGGTTGCTGTAAGGAACTAGTAGTAACCTCTCGATCTATTAGTATCGCTCACGAATTCAGGATACAAGCTCCAGTTACAATCGCCAACATGAGCTACAGGGAATGAGGAACAAGAGGAACACGAAGATAGGTGCCGCCGCCGCCGTTTCTGATCCACTGGATGGCCTCCTTCGTCGGCTCCTCTCGCGTACTTGTAGTCTGGTGGTTCTCAAGCGGGCCAGGCCCATGAGCTGGACGGGGCGAGCCCATATAGGCAAGGTGGGCTCCTAACATCCCCCCTTCCTTGAGATTCGGCTTGACCTCAAGCCGCCGCCGCCGAGAACCACCCGGATCCCATTGCACTCGATGGTCCTTGACTAGCTCGAAGTCGCCATGGGAGCTGAAGTCGATGCTGGCTGGAACGACGTGGGAGTAGTAGTCGTGGACGATGGTGCCCGAGTCGAAGGAGATGCCGAGAAAGCAGATGTTGAAGCTGTCGACGAAGTGTTGCACGAAGCCGACAGTGACAACGATGACAGACCCCCCCTTCTTGAACATGCTCTTGGCAGGAGAGGGTACAAGACACCATTCCACCCATGGCTCGTGCTTCCTTGCTGCTGACCATCGCCACTACATTTTTGGCCAGCTGAAGATGAGAAGTTGGCATGGTAGCGCTCCCAGGGTCCCATGACCTGCGCACATTTGCAACTTGGATGTGTTCATGCATGTTTGCATTCTCATCAGGTTCAGAGAGTGACATTTGTTGCTTCACTAAATGATGAATGGGATTGTCCCTATGAGCTATTTGGTCATGTTGCTGCAACTCAGCACCAATAGGTGTCCGTATCAAATGGTGAATGGTTCCAGTAGCATCGTCAAGCAAGGATTTCTCTGGTAGATCGTTCAGAAGGGTTACGATGATCAGGATAATAAGTCGAACTCCAACTCTTGAATCGCCAGTTTTTTGTTCATGCTTGCATGTGTCCACTCCAGGTTCAGGTTCAGTGAGTGACAAGTGATGCTTAACTGACAATGAAATGAAGTTGTCCAGCTTGTGATAAACTTGGTTGAGTGTACAACAGCAAGCCTGCTGAGGCTTGTCAGAATTGCATTCCCAAGTGTAACAGACACTCCCATTAAAACACCCTTCTCTAAAAATTTCCCCGTGCACTGACACGCGCATAAGCTGAATTTTCCTTTGGAATTTCTCACCAGGAATACTACATGCAGGAGCATGCACCATATAGGATACATAAGACTGTACACTCTTGTAGGTCACATGCACCCCATGTATTGCTTCTGAACACCTCAAAGTAATGCTGATAAGATTCAGATAGGCCATACAACCTGCATGTGTATGCAATGTGCCAATAGAAGATGTTTCTCGAGTCACTGTCCGGCTGCCACTATGACAAGCATGAAAATGTAATTGGGACATATGTCGACTTCCACTGGCAAAGTCAGTGAAATATAGTACTTTTGTGCTAGTGATCCAAGGTTGAAAATGTTCACAACTGCACTGGCCCCGGGGTGCGGCTAGAGAAATGAGTGTAATTTGAAGATACCATTTAAGCACGGAAAAACTACCAAGGTGTGAAGGCAGAGGACAACCTGAAGAATCAGACAGTGCACCGTAGTTTCCTCGCATCGGCAGATGTAGCATCTCAAACAGTGGCTTCAACGTGGTAAGCGCACAGCTTGGTGATGATGCTGGAGTGATCGCCTGCATTCTTACGAAAACAAGGATACACTTATCATAATCTTCAGGAGGTTTGGCAGGTGGTCTAGGGACACAGAGCATTCTTGTTGCCTACATTCCCACTCCCCTAGAATTTGCTAGCACGGTGGGAATCTTTCTCTCCATAATTCCCTCTTCCCTCAAGTAAATAATTGCAGTATGGTGGCAGTCAGACCAAATTGAACATAGCTCCTCAAGATAGTCCGCTTCAGATCGAAACTTGATTTCCCTTCGACTCATAAATGTCCAATTCACTGACATGCTCCTGGTATGTATGGCCCTATAGAGTTTCTCATGCCATGGAATAATAGATACAACAGGATGCTCGTCATAGTTAAATATCCATTGTTCAGAGATGCTAGCTAGAGAAATTAGTGATAGTCTACAGGAAGGCCATGGTTGCAGCTTGACTGAAGGGGCTAGAAAATATGCAATATTCTGAACTTCACAAGCACACCACAATTTTCAGTTTGATCTGGTCGACGCCACAGCTCATACTCAATGTCGGCAGGAGATAGTAAAACCAAGCACCGCGTCATCATCTTCAGACAAATAGGAAACAACCACTCAATTTGTCCAATCCGAGAGAAGCACTGACCGAACTCCATAATGATACACATAACATGCCATTGTGAACCACTACTAGCAGTAAGAACTGTCCTGTCCCGAGAAACGTGTTGCTCTTCATGATCATTAAGAACATCAGCCACAACTGTATCAGTTGACTGTGAAGCAGGACCATGAATTTTTGGAGAAGTCGTGTCAATTTTAATTCCAGTCAAATCCACTATTAGTTGACGAAGCAAACTCTGAATAGATGCATTTCTGTACCCAAAAAGCTCATCGTTCGCCTTGTGTGATAATCGAGTGCAATTCAGTAACACTCCTGGATCCCAAGTCATACCGCTAGAGCCACCACTCTGATCACTATGAAAAAGTAACTGGGAACATAACTGTTGCTCCATAGGAATCGGTGCAGTATCGTAGATCCCCGTCAGTGACATAACCTGAGGTGGTGGCCATGGATGCTTCCAACACTCTCCTCCGTGAGAGCTACCAAATACACAGTAGGACATGGGTAAAACCTCACTCCCCTGATTGAGGTTGTCGCCGAGGCAGTCAGTCAAGTCTCTGGTGGGTGCCATTGCATCGACACCATTGGCACCAATGTGAAAGGCCTCAACGTCTGCATCACAGGAAGTGAGCTCAGGGACAAAGTCGACAATGGTCGAGGACAATTCAGGTGTCGCAGCTGTGGCAAGCGCAGACATCGCCACAATGATATCTCGACTCGAGAATTCCGTCGAACACATGGTCGGCACAGGTGTAGCACAGTTGTTGGCATCACTGATGACGACGCTATCGTACGCCACTGTCGTCCCAGGAGAACCCAGTTGGGCAAGAGCATTAGCTGTGATCGCCACAGGAGCGGCGTCCTCCTCACTGACCGCGTACGAAGGCAACTGCTCGACCTCCTTGTCGTTCGGGAGGACGGAAAGCTCGGGGAAGATAGCAGTGGTGACCTTGTTGATGATGTTGAAGGCGACAACTTCGTTCGAGCCATCCGTCGAACAGCTGACGTGCGCCATCGCGATGGAGGCAGGGGGCGCGTCATGGACGACCTCGAGGACCTCCTGGGCCTTGGTGTTGGAGGAGACGTCAGGGACGATCGTGGACGAGGCATGCGTCGTGGTTGAGGCCGCCGGATCGACAAGCAAGGTAGCCACGGGAGGGTCACCCACGCGTGCAATACCCAACGCCGAGCTCATCTCCTCCGCCTTAGTGCATAATCTCTCGAGCTACCACAACAACTGCTCCTTGGCAGACATGGCGTCCCACTCCGGTGGTAAGTCGGCAGGCATGGCGTCGTCGCCGGTGGAACAGATGAATCGGTGTGGAAGAAAAATTAGGAAAAAATTGGATGATGGAAAGGTGGTGGACTGGCTCTGATACCAGATGTAAGGAACTATTAGTAACCTCTCGATCTATTAGTATCGCTCACGAATTCAGGATACAAGCTCCAGTTACAATCGCCAACACGAGCTACAGGGAATGAGGAACAAGAGGAACACGAAGATAGGTGCCGCCGCCGCCGTTTCTGATCCACTGGATGGCCTCCTTCGTCGGCTCCTCTCGCGTACTTGTAGTCTGGTGGTTCTCAAGCGGGCCAGGCCCATGAGCTGAACGGGGCGAGCCCATATAGGCAAGGTGGGCTCCTAACAGTTGCACTGAAGCGTGCGCACACAGCCACATAGGCATGACAATGCGAGCTATGACTTGTTTTATTTTTGAACTGTCACGGGGAAATGTTATTATTGGGTCTGTTACTGTTATGTCACCTGCAACTCTATATTCTTGAATTGTGCGCGTATACTAACGTGTATGACCACCATCTGAATTCTAAACTCAGTTACATTGTCGTTGGTCTTATGCTTCTTCTTTCTTCTGTCCTTATTATCATTTCCCAGGAGGTCGTTCTCATCCATATTACAACTTGTCACTTTGATAAAATTCTTATCCAGATTCCAGCTTGTCAGTTGAGAAAATTCTTATGCATATTACAGCTTATCTGGCCCCATGCATTGTTCTGATGCCGAGGTCGAGGGTGATCCTTCTTTTCCAAAAAAATATTACAGCTTACCAGTTTGACAAAGGTCGTGCGCGATCAGGAAAAGAATATCTGTGTTTCTGTTGATGCTGTCCTTATCATCTTTTCTGAGTGGTGGTGGGTGGGGGAGCATCAGGTTCCGGGAGCTGCTACTACTTCCTTCATTTCATAATATAGTGTTTCCTCTATCCACGTGTTTCAACTTTGACTGTAAATTTAACTACCAAGACAATTGCGGCGGGAGCAAAAATTATATCAGTGAATTCGTATTCGAAAGAAGTTTTTAATTATATAATTTTTTCTCTTACCGCAGTTGGTCTCGTTGGTTAAATTTATGATTAAAATTGCACCTTAAAAAACGCGGGCGCACTATATTTTGGAATGGAGCAAGTACTAGTTACCCTTGCGTAGGCTCGTAGCCGCATCTTCGCTTCGCGTCCCGGCCAGGCAAGACTTAATCTGTCTGACGTGGCCACGATTAGTTTACTGATTAAAGGACCATGTCGGGTTAATCAGTAGCCAAGTAGTGATGTAGATGTAGAGGTGGTGTAAGTAATTAGTAGCAAGTGGGTGTTGTAGTTGAGGAGCTAGCCTAGGGGGCACATGCATGCATGGACATCATGACATGTACGGAGGACGTGGCGAGTAGGGTCAGGGTTATCTGCTAGTGTTAAGCATGTTTGTTTTGTTGCACCACTAGCTTCTTAGTGTCTACTGCGCCGATTTTATTATACTGTCGTCGAATTGACATGTATTCTTCATTACTAATTGCATCAAGTTCTATATGCCCTAATGCAGTTGTTGACAAGCACTTTTCCGAGGGCGAGATTTATTTGCACCCATTTTTGGCGTCCTTTGGCTGTGCCAGACGATATATTATGTTGGCAATATTTTAGCCTTCCTGCATACTTCTTATCTATATCCGCGTCCAGAATTTGCATGTCCATGCCAGTTCAGTGAGAAACATTCGTCATGTATTCGCATTGGTCAAGAGACGTTGCCTCCAAACCGTAGTCAAGCCACTGACGCTTAAGATAGACGGAGATGCTACTATTGATCGCTTGAGATAGTCTCGTTTGAACTTTCAGTCTCGCCATCTTTGCCCCCTGATCGAGCTAGCAGGTTTGTTTGGCCCTTGCCCTGCTGGAGGGGCAACATTTCCCAAATAGTGTAGTACTAACAACAAGACATGGACGGGTTGGGACCGGTTTTTTTGAAGGACCGGCCAAGGCTGGTGTTTCATTGATATAAAGCAGGGAGCAGATGACAAAGTGACAAGGCGGGGATCCGGAGATCAAGGAAAGAATGAAGAAGAAAAACAAGAAGGGGGGGGGGGGGGGGGGGGGGCAGGGTGCCTACGGCACAAAAAACAGCTAGCCTACTCTCCCGGCGGATCCCCGAAGGGGCTCTGGATATTCTTCGCGCCGCCTTGTTGCCAGAGGTTTAAGCCTCTTCTGATCGCAAGAGTCACATCTTCCACGTTGGCCACTTTTGCCCTGAAAGTGCAATTGTTCCTCTCCTGCCAGATCTTCCAAAGGGCAAGCATCGCGAGTGCCTTGGCTCCCTTCCTGTAATTTGGTGGCGAGGCCTCGACCATGGCATGTATTCTGTCGATGGAGCTTTGTTTGCCTTGCATGGCTTGGCAGCAATGCCAGGCGGAGATTTTTGTCCAGGTTGCAGTCGCAAAACGGCAATGCCAAAACAGATGGTCGGAGCTTTCCAGGTTACGGAGGCAAAGCTGACAGAAATAGCTATTGATCCAACCTCTACGTTGTAGCCTGTCGTTGCACCAGAGACGGTCCTGGTGGAGTAGCCATGCAAAAAAATTCAGCTTTGAAGGCGCCCATGTGTCCCAGATCACCGTGCATAGACGGGATTCCACGCGGCCCTGGAACTGAGCAGCGTACGCCGATCGCACGGAGTACTGCCCGGAGGCAGCGATCTTCCATGTGATATCGTCCCGGCTGGCTTCTTGGAGGGCCAGGCGACGCGGGTGGAGCCGCCTGTGCAGGTTGAGCACCTCCGGGGCGATCGAGCTGGCGTCGCCGTAAGCTGGGTCGGTGATCCAGCGATCGTCGATAAGTGCTTGCGCAACTGACCTGTTCTTCCGCCTGGAGAGCTTGAAAAGGGTGGGATGGAGATCTTTCAACGGTGTCGTGTCGATCCAAGCCGAATGCTAGAAGCTGGCCATCTGGCCGTTGCCGACCACCACCTTGGTGGCCGCACAGAAGGGGTTGGGACCGGATCGCCCGGCTCAATCATGAATGAATTTATGGGGATAATTTGAGGATGCATTCCACTGCAGTGTGGTGGTGTCGTTCTCAGGGTTGTTGAGCGGTAAATTTTAGTTATATGTGTGTTGTTTTATTCACGTCTCCTATCTCTCGAACCAAGTAATTGAGCTCCATCCACTGTTACGACATTAATACACAAGTTTATTATAGTCACCAAATTTCACATAGTGATACTTCAAACCACGTTTTTCACTTGTAATTTTAATTTCAACGATATATCCATAGAGGGCCTCTTTGATTCTCGGGATTCTCAAAATCCAGGAATAGAAAAAATGTAGGAATAGAGTGTCATGTCCTCTTGTACCCTACGGGATTTGGAAGAGTGTTCGATAGTACATGAAAAACAAAGGAATTCAACAAAAAAGTTCGAGTGGATGAAAATTTTCCTCCAAAATGTAGTACAAATAAATCCTAAGGGAAAATTCGTAAGGATTTCAATCCTACGAATCAAACAATCATCGTAGGAAAAAATTCTAAGGATCCAAATTCTCCAAAAATCCTATGAAATTCCTTTGTATCAAAGAAACCCTGAGGGTGATCATGGCAGGTTGATCCCACACGTCTACAAGACGTGGCACCCAAAATTAACTTTGATATTGACGAGTTGGATAAGACTTAGAACTAGATCTCATGGCTTAGTGATGAACATATTTAATGGGGAGATATGAGATTTGAGGATGCATTCCACCGTAGCGTCGTCCTCAAAATTTGCCGAGCAAAAAAATATGCTTGAAAAATATTTGCATATCGCACTTATGTACTGTAACACCCCGGTGTAATGATGCTACAGTAACCCCTGAGGTTAAGTTAATCATTTTGTTAAACAAGTGTTTGATCATCATTGTCTCCTCTCTCTTTCAAATTCCAGTTGAATTCATTTTTAAACTATGAGTGAAATTCAAAATGCTCAAACATGAAAACTAAAATGTTCATCATGTGTAAAATATTCTCCTGGTAATATTGGTGGTGATCCAGCATTTTTGCAAAATGCCTATGTGGCCTAAAATAGCTAAAACAGAAAAGCTTTTAAAAAAGGAAGAGAGAGAGAGAGAAGGCCCCTGACTCCCCCTGGGCCTCGGCCCACCCCTCCACCCGAGCCAGCCCACCTAACCCCCCACGGCCCAACTCCCTGCACCGGTTGCCTCCCCCTCCTTCATGTTCCTCAGACTCGGCCGCTACAAGGCGCTCCCGCCCATGGTCGGCGCCGCACCACCTCGTCGACGACGCGGGAGAGGACAAGGCCGCCTCGACGCCTCGGCCTCCACCCATCTCTCCCACTTGCTCCCTCTCTCTCTGCCTCTCCCTCTCCCCACCAGTTCCCCGCTCGCTTCCTCTCCCCCGGTTCCCCATCCACGCCCGAGCGCGGACGCCGCCGTCCTTCGTCGTTGTCGCGGCCACCCCCGGCGCCGCGCCCGTTGACCATGTCGGTAAGCTCCACAGGGGTCGACTCCTTCGACCGGTGGCCTCAGCTGGAGCTCGGAGGCGCGGCAGCACCGTTTCCCCCTTCGTCCGCATCTTCAGCCACCGCAATTCGCCGTCATCGATTCGTCGTCTCCATTGCGCTACAAAGCTTCCACGGGCCACCTTGAGCCGCTCGGTGAGCTCCGTCACTTCTTCCCTTTCCTCCTTTAGCTTGGTGCGCCCGTAGCTCGCCGCTTCTGCTGTGGCCGAACACAACACCGCGTCGAGCTCCTCGTCGTGGCCACGCTCGCCGATGAGCTCGTCCGAGCTCGCAGTCGTGCTCAGCATGCGCGTAGGGCCCCATAGCGCTAGCTAGCTCGCTCCACCGTGCCGTGTAATGCCGGTTCCAACGACGCCCGAACTCCGGCGTCCGCTCCGCCGCTCGCCACCGTCGTTTCCGGCAAAGTCCGGCCATACCACCGCCACCACTCGACGCGGCATCGAGTGGCCGTTCGAATGGACCAAGCCGCGCGCCGAACGGCGCCGTGTAGCGAAATCCCGATGACGCCCAGGTGCCGCCGCCGCGTTCTGACATCGCCGGCGGCGAAACGCCGGCCGCCGCCTACGTGGTTGGCCTAGGGCCACCCCAGTGCCACTGCCAGTTGG
This sequence comes from Triticum aestivum, assembly GCF_018294505.1. Taxonomy (NCBI): domain Eukaryota; kingdom Viridiplantae; phylum Streptophyta; class Magnoliopsida; order Poales; family Poaceae; genus Triticum; species Triticum aestivum. The sequence goes on along the minus strand of NC_057800.1, from coordinate 657,362,179 downwards.
CCCCACGGGTCCCAGTTGACTGGATTGACCCAGTCAACTGCTGACCAGGTAGCCAATGCCACTGACACGCACTACTAGGAGAAAGGCTAGCAACAACGCGAGTTTTAGGTGTATCAGTAGCGCGTGGACCGGCGCTACTAATAAGGCGCTACAGCTAACACATAGCAGTAGCGCGTGCTCACCAGCGCTACTGCTACACAAGTGTAGCAGCAGCGCGCTTAGTGGAAGCTCGCTACTGCTAATAGCTATAGCGCGCTTCTTCCGTGCGCGCTACTGCTACTACCGCACTGCTGCTAACTTTTCTCCACTCGCTACTGCTAATTTTAGTAGTTTTTTGTTTTTTTCGGCATATTTGTTTTGTATTTGAACAGGCTTTATAAAAGAATCTTTAGCACATACAAATGTCATCATGATACACATACAAATGCCTGCGAGACCACAGATGTAATCATAGCATATACATACAAATAGTCTCATCATAATCATCATCCAACACAAAGTGGTCTCTCGTCATCATCTCGAAAATAGCGATACAAGTCTCGATTACTTGCAAATACATCATCATCCATCTAAACAATGATATACGCGAGAAGAGCTATCACTTTGAGTACATGAGTTCGTATCCCTCTCTCGCATTAGCGTGAACCTAAACTAACTACTGCTTGTCGCTCGGAAACCGGAAACCGGTACACCTGGGCCTGACACTCCGGCCACTTGTCGTATATATACTCCTGGCATAGCACTTCTTCGCCATCTATGATCTATGCACCTGCATCGTCACATGAATCGATGATATGCAACATATATAGTTGAGCAACAGAAAGAGACAGACTTGGCAAAAATAGAAACAACATATCATAAGCATAAATAACAAAGTTCATCGTACCCCAAAATGCCCTAACTAGAGTGATTTTCGCTAGTCGAGGAGGAGGACGGTTTAATTACATCATAAATAAAGTTTCACCATGCATAACTCAAAGTTTTGTCATACAGAAAGTATGGACTAAACGGACACATTGTCATATATCGACAATCACTCCAACATGTCGTTCCATCCATCCAAGTCAGGGAGATAGTCATTGAGCTTAGTGAAAGGCTTCATGTCGAGACACTGAGAGGCTATCCATGTTCGAACGTCTTCCTGCGACATTTGTCCTTCTCCATAGAACATCCCTGTTTTTTCGACGACCTCCTTCATGATGATTTGGGAAAGTTCGCGTTGGATGTTATAGAACTCAGCTCGAAGTCGATGATCCTCGATATCTCCTATGTCCTTTGCCCATTGCAGAATATGGGCATCGCCGGATCTAGGTGACATGCGAAGGTTCTGGTGATCCCGTCTGTACTCCAGCATGTGGTGTAGGACATAGAATCCATCATTAAGAAAATCGTTCGGTTGCTGGATGCAGCAAAAGTCGGTCTTATGGCCGAAGGCGGCCCTGCCGCCCCTTGTCTTTTTGTCCCTGACCTCTCCACCCCTTGCTTGGTAGTAAAACATAGCACTGTCGAGAACATCCTTGATGTGGGTGTAATCCTTTTTGTGAATGTTCTTCGACGAGTCCAAGTAAAGAGCATGGGAGAATCGGGGGTAGAGGATGATGAGGATGGCGCGCCCGCCGCTAGGCAAAATAAGTACACCTCAAATTAATTAGCCTCCATCGTGCAAATGAATGATTGAAATTGAAGGAAGGATAGCAGCGCGGATGACTTACACGGGATGATAAGGCACGAGAATCACCTCCTTGTCCTTATTGGCAAGCATGAAAGTGACGATGTAATCCCTCGCGTATTCACGGTGCTTTGCGCAGACTCCCAAGAAGCCCTCGTGCATGTAGTACGGGTCAGCGACACATATATTAGATATCTGCTCAACCCCGATGATGTAGTTCATGTGCAAGGCATAAAGGCGGACAAACGTAAAATCCAGCTTCTTCATGTGAAACATGTCGAATATGTAATCGAATCGAAGGAAGAACTTATCCGCGGGGAAGCTGTCGACGTACGACATTTGCCGCGGAACGTTAACCACGTAGAGTGGGTATCCTGGATCTTTCGAGGCGATGAGGCCTTTCTCTACCCGCAGCACATCGTCATGAAGTCTCCTTAGATCGCCGAATCTGGCCCGTAGCGCTGTTGCAGGTAGGATTGGTTGACCGGGGATATGCCATTTATCCGCATCGGGGATATCTATACGGTCCTGAAGCCGAGGCTGCTGAGGCAGCTGGATCATAGAATCAGCTTTTTTGCCTTTTTTGCCTATACGGTCCTAGACTTCTTTACTACCGGAAGGTCGTCCATAATACGTTGAGACGGCAATTCAGGCAGCGACTCATGATGCTCAAACCCTGAGGAGGCGCCAGTATAGACATACTGTTCAGCGCCATCGTCGTCCTCATCCTCATCCATGGCGACGTCATCAGTGACTAATGGAGCCTCCTCCTTACCCCGTCCGCTATCACCCTACCCGAATCCTACGCTAATTGGGTAGGTGGGGGTGTTGATGTTCATACGGGGGGCGCGCCTGCCCCCCTAGGGCGCGCCCCTACCTCGTGGGCCTCCTGGAGCTCCTCCGACCTCGACTCCAACTCTATATATTTGCTTTCGGGGAGAAAAAATAAAGGAGAAGGATTCATCGCGTTTTATGATACGTAGCCGCCACCAAGCCCTAAAACCTCTCGGGAGGGCTGATCTGGAGTCCGTTCGGGGCTCCGGAGAGGGGAATCCATCGCCATCGTCGTCATCAACCATCCTCCATCACCAATTTCATGATGCTCACCGCCGTGCGTGAGTAATTCCATCATAGGCTTGCTGGACGGTGATGGGTTGGATGAGATTTATCATGTAATCGAGTTAGTTTTGTTAGGGTTTGATCCCTAGTATCTACTATGTTCTGAGATTGATGGTGCTATGACTTTGCTATGCTTAATGCTTGTCACTAGGGCCCGAGTGCCCTGATTTCAGATCTGAACCTATTATGTTTTCATCAATATATGAGAGTTCTTGATCCTATTTTGCAAGTCTATAGTCACCTATTATGTGTTATGATCCGTTAACCCCGAAGTGACAATAATCGGGATACTTACCGGTGACGACCTTAGTTTGAGGAGTTCATGTATTCAGTATGTTTTAATGCTTTGGTCTGGTACTCTATTAAAAGGAGGCCTTAATATCCCTTACTTTTCGCTAGGACCCCGCTGCCATGAGAGGGTAGGACAAAAGATGTCATGCAAGTTATTTTCCATAAGCACGTATGACTATATTCGGAACACATTCCTACATTACATTGATGAATTGGAGCTAGTTCTGTGTCACCCTAGGTTATGACTGTTACATGATGAACCGCATCCGCATAATTCTCTATCACCGATCCATTGCCTACGAGCTTTCCATATATTGTTCTTCGCTTATTTACTTTTCCGTTGCTATTGCTATCATCACTACAAAATACCAAAAACACTACTTTTGCTACTATTACCTTTTGCTACCGTTACCACTACTATCATATTACTTTGCTACTAAATACTTTTCTTCAGATATTAAGTTTCCAGATGTGGTTGAATTGACAACTCAGCTGCTAATACTTGAGAATATTCTTTGGCTCCCCTTGTGTCGAATCAATAAATTTGGGTTGAATACTCTACCCTCGAAAACTGTTGCAATCCCCTATACTTGTGGGTTATCATGACTAATTTATGGTGCCATTGTCGGGGAGCATAGCTCTATTCTTTGAGTCACTTGGGATCTATATCTGCTTATCATTATGAAGAACTTGAGAGATCCAAAAACCAAGATCTATCCCTCAACTACGAGGGGAGGTAAATAACTACCATCTAGCTCTGCACTTGATTCACCTTCTATTTTGAGTAAGCTTGCGACACCTAAACCTGCTTATGCTATTCGTTCTGATATGTCACATGTTATTGATGATGCCACTTCTGCTATGCATGATACTTATGATGAAACTACTTCTATGCTTGATACTACTGTGACACTTGGTGAATTTCTTGATGAACAACTTGCTAGGGTTAGAGAGAATGAAATTATTGAAACTGATTATATTGAAGATAGTGATGATGAAGACTCCCCCCCTAATACTTACGAATTGCTTGTTGTTCCTGAGGGTTATGTTCTGGATGAAGAATCTGCTAGAGCTATTCTTGCTTGTAATGATAAAAGTGATGTTAAGAAATTGTTAGCTAAATGGAAGCAGCAATCCCTTAATTCTAGAATGAAACCTGACCCTGCTTTTGCCACTTCACCTATCTGTATTACCGATAAGGATTATGAATTCTCGGTTAATCCTGATATAATTACTTTGGTTGAATCTGGTCCTTTTCATGGCTATGAATCTGAAACTGTTGTGGCACACCTGACTAATTTAAATGATATAGCCACCCTGTTCACTAAGGATGAGAGAACTCACTACTTTTATATCCTTAAAATATTTCCATTCTCATTAAAGGGTGATGCTAAGATATGGTTTAATTCTCTTGATTCTGGTTGTGTGCGTAGTCCCCAGGATATGATTTATTACTTCTCTGCTAAATATTTCCCTGCTCATAAGAAACAAGCTGCTTTAAGGGATATATATAATTTTGTGCAAATTGAAGAACAGAGTCTCCCACAAGCTTGGGGGAGGCTTCTCCAATTACTTAATGCCTTGCCTGATCATCCTCTTAAGAAAAATGAAATACTTAATATCTTTTATAATGGACTAACCGATGCTTCCAGAGATTACCTGGATAGTTGTGCTGGTTCTGTTTTCAGGGAAAGAACACCGGATGAAGCTGAAATTCTATTGAATAATATGTTGACAAATGAAAATAATTGGACACTTCCTGAGCCTATTCCTAAACCAACTCCGAAGAAAAGAGGTGTTCTATTTCTCAGTCCTAAAGATATGCAAGAGGCAAAGAAATCTATGAAAGAAAAAGGTATTAAAGCTGAAGATTCTAAGAATTTACCTCCTATTGAAGAAACACACGGTCTTAATTTACCGCATGTTGAAGAAACATATGATCTTAATCCTTCACCTATTGAAGAAACTCATGGTCTTGATAACCCGACACAGGTAGTAAAGGTAAATTCTCTCTATAGATATGATAAAGCTGAAATCCCATTTACTAAGTTTGCTAGCCCATGCTTAGATGAGTTTGATAAATTTATGGTTAAGCAAGAAGATTTTAATTCTTATTTTGGTAGACAATTGAAATACAATTCAAATATGCTTGAACACTTGGGTGATTATATGGCTAATGTTAAAGGTGAACTTAAACTTATTAGTAAACATGCTTCTATGGTTACCACTCAAGTAGAACAAGTACTTAAAGCTCAAAATGATTTGCTCAATGAATTGAATATTAAGAATAATGATTATGCTGTTAGAGTGGCTACTAGAACTGGTAAAATGACTCAGGAACCTTTGTATCCTGAAGGCCACCCTAAGAGAATTGAGGAAGATTCTCAGAGAAATAATATAGATGCACCTTGTCCTTCTAAAAGGAAGAAAAAGAAAAATGATAGGACTTTGCATGCTTCTAGTGAACCTATTACTGAAACACCTGAGAATCCAAATGATATTTCTATTTCTCATGCTAAAACACAATCTGGTAATGAACCTGAAACTAGTGATAATGTTAATAAAAATGTTCATGATGATGCCCAACCTAGTAATGATAATGATGTAGAAATTGAACCTGCTGTTGATCTTGATAACCCACAATCAAAGAATCAACGTTATGATAATAAAGACTTTGTTGCTAGGAAACACATAAAGGAAAGAGAGCCTTGGGTTCAGAAACCCATGCCTTTTCCTCCCAAACCATCCAAGAAAAAGGATGATGAGGATTTTGAGCGCTTTGCTGAAATGATTAGACCTATCTTTTTGCGTATGCGGTTAACTGATATGCTCAAAATGAATCCTTATGCTAAGTACATGAAAGAAATTTTCACTAATAAAAGAAAGATACCGGAAGCTGAAATTTCCACCATGCTTGCTAATTATACTTTTAAGGGTGGAATACCAAAGAAACTTGGAGATCCAGGAGTACCCACTATACCATGCTCCATTAAAAGAAACTATGTTAAAACTGCTTTATGTGATCTTGGAGCCGGTGTTAGTGTTATGCCTCTCTCTTTATATCATATACTTGATTTGAATAAGTTGACACCTACTGAAATATCTTTGCAAATAGCTGATAAATCAACTGCTATACCTGTCGGTATTTGTGAGGATGTGCCTGTTGTGGTTGCAAACGTTACTATTTTAACGGACTTTGTTATTCTTGATATTCCCGACGACGATAGTATGTCTATTATTCTTGGAAGACCCTTTTGAATACTGCAGGGGCTGTTATTGATTGCACCAAAGGCAATGTCACTTTTCATGTTAATGGTAATGAGCATATGGTACACTTTCCGAGGAAACAACCTCGAGTCCACAGTATCAATTCTATTGGAAAAATTCTATCGATTATTTTTGGAGGTTTTGAATTTCCTCTTCCTACTATTAAGAATAAATATGATATTATTATTGTTGGGGATGTGCATATCCCCGTTGAGGTAACATAGTGTTATTCAAAATTTCTCCGGTTCCATGTTATTCGGAATGAGTTCATTAAAAGACTTGATCAACCTTGTTAGTGGATTCCTTTTGATGAGCATGAGATGGATGAAACTAGAAGGCACAACATTCTGTACCCCACTATTACTTTCTGTTATTTATATTAAATAAAATAAAATTAATATTTTCTATCTGTTATGTGAATTATCCGTGCAATATAAAAAACCTCGAAAATGAAAGTTCTCCAAATGCCTTGAAATTTAAATATGATTTTTCTGGAATATTTGAGAATATTTGGCACTGAGAACACAGCGGGAGGAGCTGGCACCTGGCCACGAGGGTCAGGCGCGCGCCCTACCCCCCAGGGCGCGCCCCCTACCTCGTGGGCCCACGGTGGCCCTCCTCCACTTATTCCTTTACCCACACACTCCTTCTTCCTCCCACAGACACAATTATCCAGTTCAAACCCGAGTCCAAGCTCATTTTGCTGCCATTTTCGATCTCCTTGCTCAAAGCACCTCTCACAAAACTGCTTGGGGGGATTGTTCCTTGGTATGTGACTCCTCCATTGGTCCAATTAGTTTTTGTTCTAGTGCTTTATTCATTGCAAATTTGTGCTGCCTAGGTGACCATGTTCTTGAGCTTGCATGTCAAATTTATATGGCTCCAAGTAGTTTTGATGCATGATATAGGCTCTAGGCACTTGTATGAGTAGTTGCTATCAATACTACTGAGTTTGGCTTACTTTTATTTTGAAGTTACTAAAAATTTCAGAATTTTTCAGAGGAATAAATATGCTTAGGAAAATGTACCAAGGTGGTGCTTGAAAGTGTTAGTGATCGACTAGAGGGGGGTGAATAGGCGAATTTTATGAAAGTCTTCAAAACATGGAAGTTTCGAAGACAAACGATAGAAATAAACCTATTACCATGCAGCGGAAGGTAGACTACACTAGGCAAGCCATAGTCAAGTATTCAATGAAGTGAAAGCACAAATACTAATAGTAGCTAGGCAGTATGGATCAGAATGGAAGATAGTATGAAGCCAATCAGAACAAGCAGTCACACAGTGAAGACAAAAAGATAATGCAAACATGCAATGACTTCACAAGGACCAACTGTAATAAAGAGATGGGAAGGATAGAACCAGTTGCTCGTTGAAGACAATGATTTGTTGGACCAGTTCCAGTTGTTGTGACAACTGTACGTCTGGTTAGGGAGGCTGACATTTAACTCAGAAGACCGTGTCTTCACCTTATCCCCCTTGAGCTAAGGACACCCAGTCCTCGCCCAATCACTCTGGTAAGTCCTCAAGGTAGACTTCCAAACCTTCACAGACTTCGTTCACCGGCGATCCACAATGACTCTTGGATGCTCAGAACGCGGCGCCTAACCGGCTGGAGGATTCACAGTCCTCAAGTGTAATAAGTCTTCAGATCACACAGGCAGGAAGACTTCAGTGATGCCTAACACTCTTTGGCTCTGGGTGTTTAGGGCTTTGTCCTCGCAAGGATTTCTCTCTCAAAGGCTTCGAGGTGGGTTTCTCTCAAACGACAAAAGCCGTGCACTAACTCTGAGCAGCCAACCAATTTATGGTGTAAGGGGTGGGCTATTTATAGCCACTAGGCAACCCGACCTGATTTGTCCGAAATGACCCTGGGTCACTAAGGAACTGACACATGTTCCAATGGTCAGATTTCAAACACACACAACAACTTTACTTGGGCTACAAGCAAAGCTGACTTATCCAGCTCTGGATAAGATTTGCTCTCATTGTCTTTGCTCGAAGACATAGAATTTGGTTAAGCATCACTTCAGTCATTCTGACTGGTTCACTTGGACCCCACTTAACAGTACGGTGGTTCCTATGACTCAACAAAGAAGAAAAGGAAACAACAAAACAACTAAGTCTTTGCGCTCCATAGTCTTAACTCAATGTCTTCTCTTGTCATAGTCTTCAATGTGAATTTCTTCACATACCACCTTTGTCTTCAGTGTCTTCATACATTTTTAGGGGTCATCTCCGATAGGAAAACCGAATCAATGAGGGACTACTACCTGTGTTATCCTGCAATTCTCACAAACACATTAGTCCCTCAACCAGGTTTGTCGTCAATACTCCAAAACCAATTAGGGGTGGCACTAAATGCACTTACAATCTCCCCCTTTTTGGTGATTGATGACAAACTGGTTGAAGTTTTCAACAGGGATAAAAGTATGTGAAATTGTGAAGGATTTAAATATTGTCTTCGTAAGTAGCAGGAAGGCTCCCCCTGAAGATGTGCATATAAGTATTTTGCTTTTGAATGCAAGTGCACATGGCAGGTTGTACTTGCGGAGCTCCTCTTCTACTTATGAAGACAATTCATCATGCATGAAAGGATATATCAAAGATAATGACATGCATAATGAAGAATGGACGTGTACAAAATGACTTTGTGCGGAATTTATTGTCGCACATGCGGAATTTATCATCGCATCACATAGTGTCGAAAAGGTAGCAGACGACCATCAAGTTTAAGTGTTACAACTCAAAAACGAACCAAATGTATCAAAAGTGAGAGTTGTAAGCACTTGGCAAAAGTACAGCAACCACCCATATGGACCCGCTTGAAGACTATCAACTCATATGCTTCTCCCCCTTTTGTCAGTAAGGACCAAAAAGGTTTGAAGACATAGAGCTTCTACTCGTTCCCATGAGGAGTAGGCGCAGCAGGGTCGACGTTGAGGTCCGGTGGTGCAAAAGAAGTTGGTGCAGTGTCAACACGCGCTGAAGGTGGAGGTGGTGAAGTGGCATCATCTTGATCATCTATGAATCTGGCATTCACCGTTGCAGCTGAGGAAGAATAGTCAGAGTCTTCAAGTGAGGGAGTCTGACGCAAGTGAGCATTCCTTGGAGGAGTGGAGTCAAACTTGAATCTTTATGTGAAGCCATCATCTTTAAGATCTCCTTCAGCAGTGAGCAATGTCAAACTCTTCCAGGACCTCCGACAGGTTTCATGTGTAACAAAGGCATTCTTGGTGGCAAGATTGCGAATGCGATTGACGTCCACTAAGAGGCTTTTGCATCCGACGCTTAAGCCAGTCATGATGCTTATCCTGTTTCTGATGTAGAGCGACGAGAAGCTCTCGGTCATTGAGACCACGAGATCGCTTCCGAGGCCTTTGGGCAATGGTGCTTCCAGTGGCTTCATTTTGGGCGCGAGGGGCACGTGTGTTGACAGCCAAGGGATAAACACAAGAGATGGCCTGAACTCCTTTAATGGGCTGGGTGAAGCTTTGACGATCAACATTGTGAAGATAAATTGGATCCTTTGTAGGCTCTGTGTAAATGGCTTCAACAGACAGATCAACCTCTGGCAAGAATACGAGATGATTGTGCGCAGACGGCTGATAGTTGAAGGTAGAGTGAAGCTTGATAAGGCGCATTACCCCTGGAGCATAGAACTTCAGACCAAAGATGTCGGAGCCAGATGCAGCTAACTGCCTGATGAAGAGGTCTTGAGCATTGAAGTTGATGCCATTGAAGATATAGAAAACCAAAGTCTTCATTGCTCCTTCAAGCTTCACTGCAGATGAATGTCCTTTGACAGGCCATAGAGTTTTTTTGATGATATGGTAAATGGTGCGGGGCAGATACTCTAGGTCTTCGACAAAGAATTCCGTTGGATATTCAGCGTCGCATGGCAGAGGGTTCATCATGTTCAGTATTTGGCTCATGTTAGGCTCTGGCTTCTGGAAAATGCTCTCTAAAGCATTCTGGTGTTGTTGACAACCTGGTTCATAATATTCGCCAGGAGTGGGCAGGGCTGTAAGCTCAATGATGTCTTGGGCTTTAGCTTCATGATGGACATCGCCCGTCATCCACTCAAGGATCCAAGTCTTCGGATCCCTGTTGTATCCACGAATGTGGAGGGTAGCATATAATTGACGCAGAAGTTCTTCATTCCAGTGTTCCTTGGTAGTCACAAAGTTGAGAAGACCCGCATCACGGAAGCAGTCAAGGGCTTCTTCAAGGCATGGCAGTCCAGCAATGGCTTCACAATCAAGACGCATATGTGGGAAGATGTGCCCCTGAGTGTACAAGATGCAAGAATAGTACCTTCGCTGCTGATAACTCCAGAATCGGTCTGAGGAGATTATTGGCCTTGTGTAGGGGTTCTTGTCACTGTCAAAGAATGTGTTGTGTGCCTTGAATCCATTCAGGTTAAATGATCCTGGTGACATTGCAGTACCTAGAAACCATGGTAGCCTTGGCTTTGGCTTCTGGACCTGAGGCCTGTGCTCCACATGATAGGCAAATTGAGGTTCGGGAGCAGGCGGAGGAACCAGAATTGGCCAGTGGACGGTAACAAGCTGACCACGATCATATGCTTGCTCGATGGTGTGTGGCCTAGGAGGTGGTACAGGAGCAGAGGCATTGGCTTCAAGCTGCAGATTTGCATCAGGTGCAGCATTAGCTTCAGGTGCAGCGACATCTGGCACCACATTAGCTTCAGGCGCCACATTAGCTTTAGCCATGACAACGTCATTGGCTTCAGTGTTGGTGGCAGCCTCAGTATTGGTAACCTCCACTTCAGGAGCTAGAGGGTCAGACACGTTCTCCTCGAGAACAACTTCAGGATTGGACGGGGGTGCAACAACTCTTTCTTCATCTCTTGGTTCTTCTTCTTGGTCATCGGCTGATGCAGCCAGAATATCTTCAGCCGTTTTGGCTTCAGATTCAGGGATGTTCGCAGTAGGAGAGGCTTCAGGAAAGACTTCACGTGAAACGGATTGGCGCTCTTCTCCTTCTGGAACACTTGACAATGTGACCTGTGGCCTTGGTCCTTTGCGAAGCATGCGAAATGCTGGCGATGCCTGTGGAGATGGAGTTGGTTGGGCCTCAAGGTCTTCATTGTCAATCACCGGAGTGGTGACCTGTGGTGGGGGAGTAACTAGTGTTTCTTCATCACGAGGGGATTCTTGAGGGTGATCAGCCCATGAGTCATCCTGAGCAATTGGCGTCAATGGACGACCAATGCTGATGAGTTTGCTGTTCGTGAGAATAGGCGATGATACCAAATTATGCTTGATCTGAGGAAGGACTTCATCATCTTCAACATTGTCTTGATGACCAATGTCTTTAGCTGCGGTGGGGTCAACAGCTGGATTCTCTTTAGCTTCAGGAGCCTCTGTGGAAGCAGGCTCATGAACTACCAAACGACGTTCTTGATGTGCAGAGGAAGGACAAGCTGTGGCTCGACAACAAGGGGCTCTATGGAAGCAGCCCGGTCTCTCTTCTTTGTTTTTCTTTTCTTGGTTGGTGGAGCATCATCAGTGGTGGCTTTGGTCCTGCGCTTTCTAGCTTCGACTTCAGCTGCTCTAGTTTTCTTGAACTCCAAAGTCACTGTGGGGACCTTAGGCTTCGAGCCTGTCATACTAGCCGGGAAGACAATGCGAGGTTCTTCCTGCCTTGATGCTTCTGGTTCGGCCACAGCTGGCTTCTTCTTCTTCTTCTTGGCAGCCATTCTCGGGTCGATGCCTGGTCGCCCAAAGCCTTGTGCTTTTTAGCTTCATTGTAGCCTTGAACACATTTGGCAGCAAGATTCTTCATGCACTCACGAGAACCTTTTGCTTCTTCTCGTTTCTTGTGGAATGCCTCCTTGAGCTCATGCATCATGACCTTGAAGTTTTGAATGTCTTCAACATTGAGCTTGGCCATGTGCTTCTTGAACTGAGCTTTTCATAATCAATCTTGTGCTTCAGCTCAACAATCTTCTGTGCAAGAGCCAGCTCAGGAGCAATGGCTCCGCGGAAGGAGACGCTGAGGCCAATTGGGAGCTGAAGATCATCAAAACTGAGGTCTGGGCTGTTAAACCACTCATCAATAAATTTGTACAGTATTTCCACATCAAAGAGGGGAAGATCATTGAAGATTTCCGCCTCTTGCTTGCTCTTTATCAATTGCTCAAGAGCATCATCGCCAAGATCGTCGTCGCTAGACAGATCAATGGCGTCATTCTCGTTTCTCAAAACAGCAGCAGGGGTCAATGCTTGACCAGTTGGTTGCATGGGCTTTTTCAACTTGTCAGACTTGGAGATGCGAGAGAGATCTTCAGACTGCACACTGGCTTCAGGAGGTGCAGTGGCCAGAGGCTTCTCCCGTGAGACCTTTGGTGCAGAAGAGGGCTTTGAAGCCTTTGGTTTCTTTTGCTTCACAGGCTACGGTGGTGCAGGCGCTTCGTCAAAATCAGCGTCATCTGTAGGTTGATCCACGTCTGCCCCTTGAACCATTATATGAGTGATGAGACCTTCTAAGTTGTAGAAGGGCCTAACAAGATTGGGTTCAGCTTCGTGTGTGCCGTCAGCACGTGGCGTAGAGGGCCCTGGGTTGAAGTCTAATCCCAAAGACTTCTTGTTTTCCTTGGCCCCTTGAACCATTCCTCTACCCAATGTCTTCGAATCCATTGGATTCGGTTCTTGCATTCTCCATAGGTCTCTTCTGGATTTGACTTGTATAACTCATAGAGATCAGGTGGCAGGTCCTTAGCAGTGTTTTCACGGCGCTGTCTGCCGCCCTTACTGACTGTTTTTTCTGTTGCCATGAAGTTTAGACTAAAAGGCTTCAACACTGTCCAAGTCTTCCGTCTACTGGTCAGACAGGAACTGGCTTCAGGAGAATTTATGTGATGCTGTAAGAACTCTACAAATGAATGCAGACTATGAGAACCAAGGGATTCTCCCATGGACATGTACCTGTGACAGCATTAGAGATGCGAGGGAAGGGGAAGAGGTCATATGCATTCTTAGAAGATTTTGAAGATAAATCAGTTTAGAAGACATTGGCCTCATAGTGTGAAGACATTCACTCATATGTACAGAGTTGGTTCCAGATTTGTACGAATCCACAAATAAGTACAAGTGAGGAATCTAACTACTTTGTGAAGCGTAAGTGAACATACTAGGCATGCTATGAGATGCAGAACAGGATAGATCCAACTTTGTAGGAACAGAAACCACTTGTGGTTGAAAAGGATGAATATATCGGATCAAAAAGACTGTAAAAGGAGTTTTTGTTTACCACTCGAGGAACTGCTAGACAGAGTAGGAGATGAGGCCGAGCAGTTCGATCTTCCGTGCCCTAACTTGGCGACGGAGGACACCTACAGCGACGGTGGAGAAGACGATGTCCACGGCCGACGTGAGGATGGCGTCGGTCAGGTCGAGGCAGCTAAGCGCTTCGTCACCGGCATCGTCCAGGGATAGCAGTGGCGCTAGGGTTTGTGCGAGAAAGAGAGAGAGAGAAGTGGAAGAAGAGATAATGACTGGGGTGAGGCGTGTATTTATAGGGACAGGGACGGCACAACGTTATTACGCAGGTGCCCCTGGCGGTTCACATCTGAAGGACACGTACCGATCATGCAACACATCGGAGGTTGTTCCATGTTCCCACGTATGCCTGGATTGTTGGGTGGTCGTTCCCGCTTCTCCGGGTTTCTGGTAAAAAGGATTGAGCATTGAAAACAGAATGTTTGTCTCTATATCTTCTGCTGACAAGGACGCAGAGAAGACATTCGACAGTTTCAATAGAATGCATATGATTTGGATAGATAGATTTGAGACAGGGGCATAGAAAGGTTAGGGTCTGATCACATTCACTTAGTTCAAAAGATTCAACTAGAAGACATAGCTATAAGTGAATGTTGTAGAGGACAGAAACCAAATCAATATATTGAAGATAAACATGAAGCCATGTTAACATTGAAGACAAACCAAATGCGAAGACTTTGCAAATGTAACGCCAACAGAAAGTATTCTAAACAAAAGTTTGGTGGTGGCGTTACCCACCGTATAGGAAGTATTAGACCCAGACACGGTGCACAATTATCGTGGCGCTCTGAAGTTAAATTCCGCGTTAATGTATTCACACCTAGAGTGTAAGTCTTCGTTAGTTGAATATATACGTTACTTCGTGTGTTTTCACATCTAAGTCATCAGCATGCATAAGTGTTAGGATGTGTGCATGATCACAGGACATTTGAGGATTCCAAGATATTTAGCTCACACCGCAACTTGCAAAACCTTTTCTCATCCAAGGGCTTTGTGAAGATATCTGCCAGTTGCTCTTCAGTGTTGACGTGAATGATACCAGTGTCTTCCTTCATGACATGATCTCTGAAAAAGTGATGACGAATCTGAATGTGCTTCGTCTTCGAGTGCTGAACTGGGTTGTTGGCGATCTTGATGGCGCTTTCATTGTCGCAGTAGAGTGGCACTTGCTTCAGATGAATGCCATAGTCTTTAAGTGTTTTCTTCATCCATAGAAGCTGAGCGCAGCAAGATCCAGCGGCAATGTATTCAGATTCAGCAGTGGAGAGAGATACATAGTTCTGCTTCTTTGAAGACCAACACACAAGTGATCGTCCCAGAAAGTGACATGTGCCTGATGTAGACTTGCGATCCACCTTATACCAGCATAATCAGCATCCGAGAATCCAACTAGATCAAACTCTGAGCCCTTTGGATACCATAATCCTAGTGTTGGGGTGTAAGCCAAATATCGAAGAATTCGCTTCATAGCTAAGTGATGCGATTCCTTTGGTGCCGCTTGGAATCGGGCACACATGCAAACACTAAGCATGATATCTGGCTTAGATGCACATAAATAAAGCAAAGAACCAATCATGGAGCGGTATACCTTTTGTTCGAACTCTTTACCATTGGCGTCAGAATCCAGGTGACTCTTGGTAGGCATTGGCGTCATATAACCGTTGCAGTCTTGCATTCCAAACTTCTTCAGGCAATCTTTGAGGTATTTCTCTTGAGATATGAAGATGCCGTTGCGTTGCTGCCGTATTTGAAGACCAAGGAAGAACTTCAGCTCACCCATCATGGACATCTGATATTGCTCTTGCATCATGTATCCAAACTCATCACTGTATTTCTGGTTAGTGCAGCCGAAGATAATGTCATCCACATATATTTGACACACAAACAGTTCACCATCATATGTCTTCATGAAGAGAGTGGGATCCAGGGAACCAGGTTTGAAGCCTTTGCTCTTCAGGAAGTCTTTGAGTGTGTCATACCAAGCACAAGGGGCTTGTTTGAGGCCATACAGTGCCTTGTTGAGCTTGTAAACCATGTTAGGATGTTTTGAATCTTCAAAGCCAGGCGGTTGTGCAACATACACTTCTTCTTCAATCTTGCCATTGAGAAAACCACTCTTCACATCCATTTGATACAGAAGGATGTTATGATGATTTGCATAGGCTAGCAGTATGCGTATAGCTTCAAGCCTAGCCACAGGAGCAAATGTTTCATCGAAGTCAATTCCTTCAACTTGAGTGTATCCTTGAGAAACGAGACGAGCCTTGTTTCTGACAACTTGACCATGCTCATCTTGCTTGTTGCGATATATCCATTTAGTGCCTATGATATTGTGTTTACGAGGATCAGGACGCTTGACCAGTGCCCCATACATTATTCAGCTCAAACCGTTGAAGCTCTTTTTGCATTGCTTGAATCCATTCAGGTTCCATGAAGGCTTCATCAACTTTCTTGGGTTCAGATATTGAGACGAATGCAAAGTGCCCACAGAAATTTGCTAGTTGTGTTTCCCTTGAACGAGTGAGTGGACCAGGTGCATTGATGCTATTGATTATCTTCTCAATATGTACTTCATTTGCAACATGAGGATGAATTGGACGAAGATTTTGCTCTTGCTGATCATTGTCATCGTTTGAAGGATTGTCTTCAGGCTGAGCATTATCTTCAGGTTGATCAGGTGTAGAGATGATAAGTTCCTCTTCAGGCTGTACTTCAGATGGTATGATTTCTCCAGTTCCCATAAGCTTGATAGATTCACTGGGTGGAATTTCATCTAGCACATTTGGCAGGTGTTCTCTTTGCGAGCCGTTAGTCTCATCGAACCGCACATCCACAGTTTCAACCACTTTATAGCGAAAGAGGTTGAAGACTCTGTAGGAGTGCGAATCCTTTCTGTAACCAAGCATAAAACCTTCATGTGCTTTCGGTGCAAATTTTGAAGTGTGATGTGGATCCGTGATCCAGCACCTGGCACCAAATACTCTGAGGTAACTGACGTTTGGCTTCTTACCAGTGAGGAGTTCATAGGATATTATCTTCAGAAGCTTGTGAAGATAAACATGGTTGATGACATGGCATGTAGTATCAATAGCTTCAGGCCAGAACTTCCTTGGAGTCTTGTATTCATCGAGCATCATCCGAGCCATCTCAATGAGTGTTCTGTTCTTGCGTTCCACGATGCCATTCTGCTGCGGCATGTACGGAGCTGAGAACTCATGAGTGATTCCCAATGTATCAAGATAAGTGTTGAGGCCGGTGTTCTTGAATTCAGTGCCATTGTCACTTCGGATGTGCTTGACCTTGACGCCATAGTTGTTCATGGCTCGATTGGTGAAGCGTCTGAAGACATCCTGCACTTCAGTCTTGTAGAGGATTATATGGACCCATGTATATCTTGAATAATCATCAACAATGACGAAGCTATAGAGACAAGTAGTAGTAGTAGTAAGGGTTGAGTAGTGAGTAGGGCCGAAGAGGTCCATGTGTAGCAGTTTGAAGGGTTGAGTCATTATCATGATTGTCTTCGAGGGATGCTTGGCCCTCGTCATCTTTCCAGCTTCACAGGCACCACATAAGTGATCCTTCTTGAACTTGATGCCTATGACATGCTTCTTCTTTGCAAGAGTGTGCAAGTTCCTCATGCCAGCATGCCCTAGCCTCCAATGCCAGAGCCAGCATTCTGAAGCTTTTGCAAGAAGACATACGGCAAGTTGTGGTCCTGCTGAGAAATCTACCATGTACAAATCATCTTTCCTACCCTTCAAAGACTAGAGACTTGTGAGATTCTATTAGAACTAGACAACGATATTTTCCAAATATCACAATCATGTTCAAATTGCAAAGCATTGAGACGGACATTAAGTTGAAACCAAGGGATTCAACAAGCATCACTTTATCCATGTGCTGATCCTTTGAGATTGCAACTCTACCTAGACCCAATACCTTGCTTTTACCAGTATCAGCAAATGTGATGTGACTTATGTCAGATGGACGTAAGGTTGAGTCCATGAGAAGACTTCGCTTGCCAGTCATGTGATTAGTACATCCACTATCAATAATCCATTCTGAAGCAGCCGGTGTCATACCCTACAGTGCAGTTAGGGGGATAGGCTTCACGAAGAGCATTGTGAAGCATAAACATTTGACGAGCAAGAGGATTATTAAAGCATAGATCGAGGTTAGGACTAATAGGGCAAGTAGCAAGCGACTCAGGAACAAAATACATAATAAGACCATTTGGGCATTTGATCTTGCGCCCTACAAGATGTTTAAGGTCCCCAGCAATAGCTTCAGACGCATTTGATTTTCGGCTGGAGACCTTTCCCTGCAAAAGAGAGTTAAGCTTTCTTAGCCACCCACATCTTCAAGGGTGGCTTCAAAGCAATGAGTCTAA
This sequence comes from Triticum aestivum, assembly GCF_018294505.1. Classification (NCBI taxonomy): domain Eukaryota; kingdom Viridiplantae; phylum Streptophyta; class Magnoliopsida; order Poales; family Poaceae; genus Triticum; species Triticum aestivum. Next base: position 657,344,133 of record NC_057800.1, on the reverse strand, counting down.
GTGCAGCATCTAAGAACTTTGGCTTTGGAGCCCTAGCAAATAGTCTTGCAGGTGGAGAATAGTACTCATAAGAATAAGCAGAGTAGTTCTGGGTCTTATGAACATGGCGGTTTGATGAAACACGCTCGTATTCATAGGCCTGAGTATGGTTTCCCTGCAAAAAATTTGCGTTAGTGCGACTCAGGTGAGTCCTCTATCTGTATGAAGCCTTTGGACCATATGAAGCCTGTGGTCTGGGGTTTGTCTTCTTCACTTGTGGTGTCATGACGACATTCACAGGAAGATTCTCCAGACACTTTTTCGGCACCCAGAATTTCTTCATAGGTGGCCCATTCCTGTAGTTAGTACCAATATACCTGGTAAACACTTCACCATTCTGATTTTTAAATAGTTTATAGTTTGCATCAAAGGATTCATCAATGATGAAGGGATTAGCACAAGTGAAGCTAGATAGGGTGGATGGATCCACTGAAGGTTCCTTTGCAGCAACCCATGTGGTTTTGGGGTACTGCTCAGGTTTCCAGTAAGAGCCATCATCATTCATTTTCCTTTCGAACCCAACACCCACTTTCCTAGGGTTTCGATTCAGAATCTGCCTTTTGAGGACATCACATAGTGTCTGATGCCCTTTGAGACTTTTGTACATCCCTGTTTCAAGCAATGTCTTCAACCTAGCATTTTCATCAGCAATAGCAGCGGCATCCTCAGCAGAGGGGTTAGTTACCACATCAACAGTTGAAGATATTGCAACAGTAGCAGCAGTAGAACATCCAGCAACAGAAGTAGTGTTATCATGCTCAATGCATTTAAGACATGGTGGTTCAAATCCTTCCTCAGCGGGACTGGTCTATTTGGCGCAAAGTGACTCATTTTCCTTTTGAAGATCTTCATGAGCCGCTCTCAATTTCTCAAGATCTTGCTTCCTTTGAAGATAATCATAGGAAAGCTTTTCATGAGTTGTTGAGAGCGTTTCATGACGACTTTCAAGTTCCTCATACTTAACATGAAGATTTTTTATGTCTTCAATTAAGGACTGAGATCGAGTCATTTTAGCGTCTAACATGTCATCGCTTTTGTCTAACAGTTTTTGAATATGTTCCATGGCTTTCTGTTGTTCAGTTGCAATTTTAGCAAGTGTTTTGTAGCTGGGTTTGGAACCACAATCAGAGTCATCTTCACTGGATGTTTGATAGTGAGTAGTGCGCGAGTTTACCTTGGCACCACGTGCCATGAAGCAGTAGGTGGGAGCAGAGTTGTCCTTATCATTAGCATCAGCGTCGGTGACGAAGTCATTGTCTTCAGTGTTGAAGATGGACATGGCAACGTAGGCTGTAGCCAGACTTGCAACGCCAGAATCGAACTCCTCCTCAGACTCCACCTCTGCCTCCTCAGAAGCAGACTCCTCATCTGAATCCATTTCCTTGCCAACAAACGCACGAGTCTTGCCAGATGAGCTCTTCTTGTGTGGTGAAGACTTTGAGGAAGACTTGGCAGAAGACTTTGAGTATTTCTTCTTCTTCTTCTTGTCGCCAGAATCATATTCCTTACTCTTCTTCTTCTTGTTGTTCTCATTGTCCCACTGCGGACACTCAGAGATGTAGCTAGTGACCAGGTTTCTTGCACTTGTGGCATGTTCTCTTCTTGTAGTCATGAGCGGAAGCTTCATCATTCCTTGAGATGGATTGTGAGGACTTTCTGAAGCCTTTCTTCTTGGTGAATTTCTGGAACTTCTTCACAAGCATAGCAAGCTCCTTTCCAATGTCTTCAGGATCATCAGAACTGCAGTCAGATTCTTCTTCAGATGAGGAAACAACTTTTGCCTTCAAGGCACGAGTTCGATCATAGTTGGGACCGTAGATGTCTCTTTTCTTAGAAAGATGAAACTCATGTGTGTTGAGCCTTTCAAGTATGTCAGACAGATCGAGTCTCTTGAAGTCAGGGCGTTCCTGTATCATCAGGGCTAGGGCGTCAAACAAGCTGTCAAGTGATCTCAGGAGTGTCTTGACGATTTCATGCTTGGTGATCTCAGTAGCACCGAGAGCTTGAAGCTCATTTGTGATGTCAGTGAGTCGATCAAACGTGAGCTGAACATTCTCATTGTCGTTTCTCTTGAAGCGGTTGAAGAGGTTGCGAAGGACACTGATCCTTTGATCTCTCTGGGTTGAGATGCCTTCATTGACCTTGAAGAGCCAGTCCCAGACTAGCTTAGAGGTTTCTAGAGCACTCACACGGCCATACTGCCCTTTTGTCAGATGACCACAGATGATGTTCTTGGCAGTGGAATGCAGTTGAACGAACTTCTTGACATCAGCAGCGGTGACACCTTCACCAGCCTTGGGAACGCCATTCTTGACGACATACCAGAGGTCGACATCAATGGCTTCAATATGCATGCGCATCTTATTCTTCTAGTAGGGATATTCAGTTCCATCGAAGATGGGGCACGCAGCGGAGACTTTGATTATCCCTGCAGTCGACATAGCTAAAACTCCAGGTGGTTAAACCGAATCACACAGAACAAGGGAGTACCTTGCTCTGATACCAATTGAAAGTGCTAGTGATCGACTAGAGGGGGTGAATAGGCGAATTTTATGAAAGTCTTCAAAACATGGAAGTTTCGAAGACAAATGATAGAAATAAACCTATTACCATGCAGCAGAAGGTAGACTACACTAGGCAAGCCATAGTCAAGTATTCAATGAAGTGAAAGCACAAAGACTAATAGCAGCTAGGCAGTATGGATCAGGATGGAAGATAGTATGAAGCTAATCAGAACAAGAAGTCACACAGTGAAGACAAAAAGATAATGCAAACAGGCAATGACTTCACAAGGACCAACTGTAATAAAGAGATGGGAAGGATAGAACCAGTTGCTCGTTGAAGACAATGATTTGTTGGACTAGTTTCAGTTGCTGTGACAACTGTACGTCTGGTTAGGGAGGCTGAGATTTAACTCAGAAGACCGTGTCTTCACCTTATCCCTCTTGAGCTAAGGACACCCAGTCCTCGCCCAATCACTCTGGTAAGTCTTCAAGGTAGACTTCCAAACCTTCACAGACTTCGTTCACCGGCGATCCACAATGACTCTTGGATGCTCAGAACGCGACGCCTAACCGGCTGGAGGATTCACAGTCCTCAAGTGTAATAAGTCTTCAGATCACATAGGCAGGAAGACTTCAGTGATGCCTAACACTCTTTGGCTCTGGGTGTTTAGGGCTTTGTCCTCGCAAGGATTTCTCTCTCAAAGGCTTCGAGGTGGGTTTCTCACAAACGACAAAAGCCGTGCACTAACTTTGAGCAGCCAACCAATTTATGGTGTAAGGGGTGGGCTATTTATAGCCACTAGGCAACCCGACCTGATTTGTCCGAAATGACTCTGGGTCATTAAGGAATTGACACATGTTCCAACGGTCAGATTTCAAACACACACGGCAACTTTACTTGGGCTACAAGCAAAGCTGACTTATCCAGCTCTGGATAAGATTTGCTCTCATTGTCTTCGCTCGAAGACATATAATTTGGTTAAGCATCACTTCAGTCATTCTGGCTGGTTCACTTGGACCCCACTTAACAGTACGGTGGTTCCTATGACTCAACAAAGAAGAAAAGGAAACAACGAAACAACCAAGTCTTCGCGCTCCATAGTCTTCAGTCAATGTCTTCTCTTGTCATAGTCTTCAATGTGAATATCTTCACATACCACCTTTGTCTTCAATGTCTTCATACATTTTTAGGGGTCATGTCCGGTAGGAAAACCGAATCAATGAGGGACTACTACCTGTGTTATCCTGCAATTCTCACAAACACATTAGTCCCTCAACCAGGTTTGTCGTCAATACTCCAAAACCAACTAGGGGTGGCACTAGATGCACTTACTGTTCTTCAAGGAAGCAAGGGCCCAGGCTTGCAATGCGTGATGGTGATGAAGAGCCACCAAGAGACGCTCCAGTGCGTCCTTGTGAATGGCCTTCGGAAAATTTTATGAATCGAGCGGGAATTAAGGAAGAATTTAACGCATATTTGCGTAATGCTGATCTTGTGAGCTTTGAGGAAGAAAAGTGCCACCCGTACCACTATCTCACCAGTACCTTTGTGAGGAGGTTTGAATTTTCATCTTCACGTAATTCTCCAACTGTCCTGTTTGATCTCTATGAAAAATCTTATTCTATGGACTTAGAGGATTTTACCACTTCCTGCAAACTTCCACAATGGGGAAGTGCTAGTGAACCCCGCAAATCTGAATTTACAAATTTTCTTGCTAGCATAACTGTGGGGGAATCTAGAGATATAACACAAGCTACCATAGGGAGCATTCACTTTCGTGCTATACATTACTTTGCTCTCTTCATAGGTAGGTGCATAAATGGTAAAGATGAAGCATGTCATATGTGTGTCCCTAACCTCAGTATTCTTAGGAGTGCTGTGTTAGGAGACAAATCCTATAATTTGGGAGCCATTGTTGCACGCAGGTTGCATAATAATAGATTTAATGGAGATTTCTTCGGTGGAATTTATGCAACCCGCTTAGCTGATTTTCTCGGTGTAAGCATACGTGAGGATGATATTGAATTGCCTCCCACTTACCTAGATTTTAATGCTATGGTTCACCACCAGTTTGTTGAGAGGAGTGGAACACCTCTCCAGTATCGACTAATCTTTGACAGACGGCGTGTTGTCCGTATTACTCTCCCTGCTCCTGCCTTCTTTGATTATCAGGCAAAAGGAAGATATGTTATTACCAGAGAGGAGGTAGATGAGTACGAGAGGAGGGCTGAGGCCGCTCGTCGCCACGCTGCAGCTCAGGAGGCGATAGCCACTGCATCTCAGTACGACCCCAACTATTATTATGGATATCCGTCAGGCCAGCCGTGGCCATAGACCAACTTAGGCCAAAAGCCTAAGCTTGGGGGAGTACGTATTTCCCACCGATATTACATTTATGTTCACACACTCATTGCTAGATGTCGGTGCTCAAACTTTTTCATTGTATCATCCATGCTAGTTTATTCCCTTTTTATGCTTTCTTCTTGTGTGTTGAATAAACCTTAAGAAAAACCAAAAAAATAGTTGTAGCTTTTAATTAGTTTACTTTCCATTCTTGTAGTACTAATTAAAAAGAAAACCCAAAAAGATTTCTTGTTCTTCTTTTGCTTGTTGGGAGCTTTCCCATGTAAATAGTTTTATTTCTTTTCTTTTCTTTGGGGGTCGATAGGAGAAGACCATGATTAAATTGTTGAAGTGGCTCTTATATGCATAATTGTTGATCTGACAAAAGAGCCCATATTGCCTTGTCTTCTCCTGTTTATTGAATGCTTGCAGATTCCAGCTTAGTCCAATGCACGCGCACTATTATTATTATTCACATCATTTGGTCATGCAAGTGAAAGGTAATTATGACGATATATGATGGACTTATTGAGATGAGAAAAGCTGGTATGAACTCGACCTCTCTTGTTTTTGTAAATATAATTAGTTCATCGTTCCTGATTCAGCCTATTATGAATAAACATGTTTGCAATGACAACTAGAGATCATAGTTTCTTGTGCCATGCTTGATTAGCTAGGAGCTTATAATGGTTTACCTTGCGTGCCAACATGCTATTAAAATGGTTGTAATGTGGTATGATAGGGTGGTATCCTCCTCTGAATGATTTAAGTGACTTGACTTGGCGCATGTTCACGCATGTAGTTGAAACAAAATTAACATAGCCTTCACGATATTTATGTTCATGGTGGATTATATCCTACTCATGCTTGCATTCGATGCTGATTAATTTTAATGCATTGTTCATGACTGTTGTCGCTCTCTAGCTGGTCGCTTCCCAGTCTTTTGCTAGCCTTCACCTGTACTAAGCGGGAATACTACTTGTGCATCCAACTCCATAAACCCCAAAGTTGTTCCATATGAGTCCACCATACCTACCTATATACGGTATCTACCTGCCGTTCCAAGTAAATTTGTATGTGCCAAACTCTAAACCTTCAAATAAATATCCTATTTTGTATGCTCGAATAGCTCATGTATCAACTAGGGATGTCCATATCTTCCATGTTAGGCGGGTTATTCTCAAGAGGAGTGGACTCCGCTCCTCACTCACGAGAAAAGGGCTAGTCACCGGAATGCCTAGTCCCATGCTTTATGCAAATCAAATCAAAATAATTGCAAACAAAACTCCCCCTGGGACTCTTGTTTGTTGGAGGCACTCGTTGTTTTGAGCAAGCCATGGATTGATGCTTGTTGGTGGAGGGGGAGTATAATGTGTGTAGCATGGAAGATATCACTATCTCTTGGTTGTTATGTTGACAATGAAAGTATACCGCTCAAAATAGTATTCACATCTATTTCAAAACCGAGCTCTGGCACCTCTACAAATCCCTGCTTCCCTCTGCAAAGGGCCTATCTATTTACTTTCATGTTGAGTCATCATCCTCTTATTAAAAAGCACCAGTTGGAGAGCACCGCTGTCATTTGCATTCATTACTGTAAGTTTACATTGAGTATGACTTGACTGGATCTCTTTTACCATGAATTACAATGTCTAGTCAGTCCTTGATCTTTAAAGGTGCTCTGCATTTATGTTTTGCGGTCTCAGAAAGGGCTAGCGAGATACCATCTTGTTATATCATATTATGATTGTTTTGAGAAAGTGTGCTCATCCGAGATTTATTGTTATTGCTCACTAGTTGATTATGCCATTGATATGAGTAAACATGAGACCTATGCGTTATTGTGAATATGGTTAGTTCATAATCTTTGCTGAAAACTTGAATGCTGGCTTTACATATTTACAACAACAAAAGCAAACATAGTTTGTAAAAGTTTTTCTTTATCACTTTCAGTTTATCAACTGAATTGCTTGAGGACAAGCAAAGGTTTAAGCTTGGGGGAGTTGAGACATCTTCATCGTATCTACTTTTCCAAACACTTTTGCCCTTGTTTTGGACTGTAACTTGCATGATTTGAATGGAACTAACCCGGACTGACGCTGTTTTCACCAGAATTACCATGGTGTTATTTATGTGCAGAAACAAAAGTTCTCAGAATGACCTGAAACTTCACGGAACATCTTTTCAGAAATAATAAAAAATCCCTGCAAAAGATGAAGACCAGGGGGGCACACCCTAGCCATGAGGGTGGGGGCGCGCCCCCCTACCTCATGGGCCCCCTGGAGCTCCTCCGACCTCGACTCCAACTCTATATATTTGCTTTCGGGGAGAAAAAATAAAGGAGAAGGATTCATCGCGTTTTACGATACGGAGCCGCCGCCAAGCCCTAAAACCTCTCGGGAGGGCTGATCTGGAGTCCGTTCAGGGCTCCAGGGAGGGGAATCCATCGCCATCGTCATCATCAACCATCCTCCATCACCAATTTCATGATGCTCACCGCCGTGCGTGAGTAATTCCATCGTAGGCTTGCTGGATGGTGATGGGTTGGATGAGGTTTATCATGTAATCGAGTTAGTTTTGTTAGGGTTTGATCCCTAGTATCCACTATGTTCTGAGATTGATGTTGCTATGACTTTGCTATGCTTAATGCTTGTCATTAGGGCCCGAGTGCCATGATTTCAGATTGAACCTATTATGTTTTCATCAATATATGAGAGTTCTTGATCCTATCTTGCAAGTCTATAGTCACCTATTATGTGTTATGATCCGTTAACCCCGAAGTGGCAATAATCGGGATACTTACCGGTGGTGACCGTAGTTTGAGGAGTTCATGTATTCACTATGTTTTAATGCTTTGGTCCGATACTCTATTAAAAGGAGGCCTTAATATCCCTTAGTTTTCGCTAGGACCCCGCTGCCACGAGAGGGTAGGACAAAAGATGTCATGAAAGTTCTTTTCCATAAGCACGTATGACTATATTCGGAATACATGCCTACATTACATTGATGAATTGGAGCTAGTTCTGTGTCACCCTAGGTTATGACTGTTACATGATGAACCGCATCCGACATAATTCTCTATCACTGATCCATTGCCTACGAGCTTTCCATATATTGTTCTTCGTTTATTTACTTTTCCGTTGCTATTGCTATCATCACTACAAAATACCAAAAACACTACTTTTGCTACTATTACCTTTTGCTACCGTTACCACTACTATCATATTACTTTGCTACTAAATACTTTGCTGCAGATATTAAGTTTCCAGGTGTGGTTGAATTGACAACACAGCTGCTAATACTTGAGAATATTCTTTGGCTCCCCTTGTGTCGAATCAATAAATTTGGGTTGAATACTCTACCCTCGAAAACTGTTGCGATCCCCTATACTTGTGGGTTATCATCCCTCTACACAGCCCTCAAAAGGTATCAAACAAACTCGACAAAAATCACGAAGTGACATCTCCTTATGCTCATCATATAAATAAAATTCCGCCGTAGGTGGTGAGCTCCTAGCATGGAAATGAAAGTTTTGCACAAAGATATTGGTGAGTAAGAGATACTGTTCGTGTTGGTCATGGAGGAAGGCGGTGAGGCCTGCATTCTCAGCCAACTCGTAGAAATCATCAAAAATCCCGGCTGCTCTCAAGAAATCATCACAAGGCCATTCACACGGCCGGACCTCCGCGGTGCGAGGGAGATTATACTTGGGCTTCTTGTTCTCATGTCACACCCTAGTTAGTTCAAGCATTAGAGTGTGCATCATGTTTAAATTCCTCTTAAATTTGAAATGGGGAAGACGGAACCCCCAGCCCCCCTGGAAACAACTAGGGTTTACTAAATTTATTTTCAATGAACCCAAAATGCCCTTCACAAAAAGCTCAACATTTCTGGATTGGGCTAAAACCCCTGGCAAAAATGGTGCACTCTTTTCTAGGACATTCTGGATTTTCTGAATTAAATCATAAGTATTTGAATTTGGGCATTTAAATGCTCAAATAATTCTGGAAATAAGTGTGGGCTGTTGGAAATAATCTAAAGAGAGCCCCTAATTATTTTCAGGATTTTTAAAGATGTCTAGGTATTTTTAATAAAGCCCAACAGTTGCAGATAAATAGAAAAAGAAAACAAATAAAGAGAGAGAGAGAGAGAAACCCACCTGGGCCTCACCTGTGCTGGCCCAGCCCACCTGGCCTGTGCTAGTCGTCACCCACCTCTGCCAGTAGGCAGAGGCGTATCGCCGGCGCGTGCACCCACGGCCACCTCCTGCTTCCACCTCCTGCTGCCTCTTCGTCCCCATTCGAGCGCCACGGAGACACCCAGCACCTCCCTGCACTCCTCCCCTCTCTCCCCCTCGTCTCCCTCACCCTCTCCCGCGATGGCCGAGCGTGATCCTCGCCGCCGTTCGCCATAGTTGTCACCAGAGCCACCCCCTCGCCTCTCCGAGAAGCCCATTAGCTCCGCGCTGCCGTCCTCGACCTCCTCGTCGACTCACGCGACGCCGGACGCCTCCAAGCACCTCCCCGACGCCTTCTTCTTCCTCGGTCCGCCGAGATCGCCGGCAACGCCCCGACGACGTCCGACCTCCCCCGAGCCCGCTGAGACGCGTTCTGCAACCGCCGTGAGCTCCTCTACCGAACCCCCCTGTTCTCTGCTTCGTTTGCTCGCCGTAGACGCCGCCCCCTTGCTCACCGTAGCACGCCGCCGTGTGAGCTCGACGCCGGCGTCACTCCGGTGACCATTTGGTCAGGCGCGGGTGCTTAACGCACTCACTGCACCTCGTAGCGCCTCGCTAGTGCGTCCGTTTCCCCTCTAGCTCGCTGCAGCAGCAAAACCACCAACGACCGAGCTCCGGCCGCAGCCCGGCTCGACGCTGTCGTCGTTCTCGGCCATCCCAGCACCAACCAACGCAACCGATGGATGCGCCACACTGCCAGCTACCCGTAGCACTCACCGGCGCATCGAACTGTGGCCGGAGCAGCGTTTCCGACGCTCTCCGCCGTCTGGGCCTCGCCGGCGACTCAACGCCGGTGGGATTAACCCCGCTGACCAGGGGTTTGACCCCAGTTTGACCCCGCCCGAGTCACTGATAGGTGGGGCCGGCTCCTAACTAAATTAGATAGTTTTAATTAGAGCTAATCACTCTGTTAGAGGTTAACGACCTTGTTAACTAACTCTCTCTCATTGACATGTGGGCCCAGGGCCTAACTAACCTAGTTTAGTGCTAACTAAACACTAACTAACTCTGTTAGTTAGCTGAGAGACTGACAGATGGGGCCCACCAGTCAGGTTTGACCTGGGCTGGCGCCTTTGACCCGCTGACATCATAGTGATGCAGTGCTGACGCATTAATTCAATTACTGGATTTATTCTTTAATAGGAAATTCCAGAAAATAGTCAAAACTTCTAAAAATCATAGAAAATCAACCATAGCTCCAAATGCAAAGATTTATATATGAAAAATGATCAAAAAAATTCAATCTATCCATTTGTAATGGTTTCATGCATGACAAAACAAGTTAACCTTGCTGTTTAAGAAGAATAAGGTAATGCACTAATAAGGCCATGTTTAATGAGCTAATATTTGAATCTTTGATTCAAATGAGTTCATCCCCTTATGTTTTAGCTTGCATTAGGCCAAGACACTTTCATCTTGCCATGTCATAGCATGCATCATATTGTTGCATATTGCCATGTGTTGATTATGTTCGGTGTGACTTTCGTGGTAAGTTATGCCTCCGAGGATAACCCCGAGTATCCCTCTGAAGGGCAGTACCCTACTACCTCTACAACAGGCAAGCAATCCATTGATCATTCTGATACAAACCCATGTTCTCGCTTCTGCTCTCGTTTACTGCATTAAGACAACGCGATTCAAACTGCTTGTAAGTGCATCTAGTGCCACCCCTAGTTGGTTTCGGAGTATTGACGACAAACCTAGTTGAGGGACTAATGTGTTTGTGAGAATTGCAGGAAAACACAGGTAGAAGTCCCTCATTGATTCGGTTTTACTACCAGAGATGACCCCTAAAATGTATGAAGACATTGAAGACAAAGGTGGTTTATGAAGATATTCACATTGAAGACTATGACAGAAGAAGACACGTTATGAAGCCTATGGAGCTTGAAGACTTAGATCTTTTGTAGTTCTTTTTCTTTTGTGTTGAGTCATAGGAACCACCGTACTGTTAAGTGGGGTCCAGGAGAACCAGTCAGAATGACTGAAGTGATGCCTAAATCAAAAACCTATGTCTTCGAGCGAAGACAATGAGAGCGAATCTTGTCCAGAGCCGGACAAGTCAGCTTTGCTTGTAGCCCAAGCAAAGTTGCCATGAGAGGTTAAAATCTGACCGTTGAGACACGTGTCAGTTCCTTAGTGACCCAGGGTCATTTCGGACAAATCAGGTCGGGTTGCCAAGTGGCTATAAATAGCCCACCCCTACAACCATAAACTGTTGGCTGCTCAGATTTCAGTGCACGGCTTTTGTCGTTTGAGAGCAACCCACCTTGAAGCCTTTGAGAGAAAATTTCTAGTGAGGAGAAAAGCCCTAACCACCCAGAGCCAGAGCAAATTGGGCATCACTTAGGTCTTCTTGTCTGTGTGATCTGAAGACTTAGTACACTTGAGGACTGTGTATCCTCAAGACGGTTAGGCATCGCGTTTAGAGCATCCAAGAGACATTGTGGATTGCCAGTGAACAAACTTTGTGAAGGTTTGGGAGTCTACCTTGAAGACTTACCAGAGTGATTGGGCGAGGAGTAAGTGACCTTAGATCAAGGAGAATACGGTGAGGACTTGGTGTCCTGAACTGTGTGTTCAGGACTGGGTGTCCGGGACTGTGTGTCCTAAGGTTTAAATACCTAGCCGCTCCAACCAGACGTACAGTTGTCACAGCAACTGGAACTGGTCCAACACATCATTGTCTTCAACGAGTCACTGGTTTCATCTTCACTTCCTTTTCTTACTGTTACTCATTGTGAAGCCATTGCATACCTGCTCTATCTTCTGTCTTCACAACATGAATGTATGATCTATTTGGCTTCATAACTTCTTCCTACCTGATCCTTATTACACTGCAGTTGTTTATCATTGTGCTTTCACTCTATTGAATACATGACCATGGCTGGCCTAGTGTAATCTAACTTCCGCTGCATAGTAATAGGCATAATCTTCGCTGTTTGTCTTCATAACTCTCACGTTTTGAAGACTTTCATAAAAATTGCCTATTCACCCCCCCTCTAGTCGATATAACGCACTTTCAATTGGTATCAGAGGAAGGTGCTCCCTTGTTCTGTGTGATTCGGTTTAACCACCTGGAGTTTTAGCTATGTCGACTGCAGGGATAATCAAAGTCTGCGTGCCCCGTCTTCGATGGAACTGAATATCCCTACTGGAAGAATAAGATGCGCATGCATCTTGAATCTATTGACGTCGACCTATGGTATGTCGTCGAGAACGGCGTTCCCAAGGCTGGAGAAGGTGTCACTGCTGGTGATGTCAAGAAGTTCACTCAACTGGATTCTACTGCCAAAAATATCATTTGTGGTCATCTGACAAAAGGACAGTATGGCCGTGTGAGTGCCTTGAAGACATCCAAGCTGGTCTGGGACTGGCTCTCCAAGGTCAATGAAGGCGTCTCAACCCAGAGAGATCAAAGAATCAGTGTTCTTCGCAACCTCTTCAACCGCTTCAAGCGAAATGACAATGAGAATGTCCAGCACACATTTGACTGGCTCACTGACATCACAAATGAGCTTCAAGCGCTCGGCGCCACTGAGATCACCAAACACGAAATCGTCAAGACGCTGCTGAGATCACTTGATAGTTCGTTTGACATCCTGGCCCTGATGATTCAAGAACGTCCTGATTTCAAGACACTCGATCCGTCTGACATACTTGAGAGGCTCAACACACATGAGTTTCAGCTTTCTGAGAAAAGAGATATCTACGGTCCAAACTATGGGCGAACTCGTGCCTTGAAGGCAAAAGCTGTTTCCTCATCTGAAGAAGAATCTGACAGCAGTTCTGATGATCCTAAAGACATTGGAAGAGAACTTGCAATGCTAGTGAAGAAGTTCCAAAAGTTCACCAAGAAGAAAGGCTTCAGAAAATCTTCACGATCAAGCTCAAGGAATGATGAAGCTTCTGCTCATGACTACAAGAAGAAAACATGTCACAAGTGCAAGAAAACTGGACACTTCATCTCTGAGTGTCCACAGTGGGACAATGAGAACAGAAGGAAGAAGAAGAGCAAGGAATATGATTCTGACGACAAAAAGAAGAAGAAATACTCAAAGTCTTCTTCCAAGTCTTCCTCAAAGTCTTCATCACACAAGAAGAGCTCATCTGGCAAGGCACGTGCGTTTGTTGGCAAGGAAATGGATTCAGAGGAGGAGTCCGCTTCTGAGGAGGCGGAGGTGGAATCTGAGGAGGAGTCTGATTCTGGCATTGCGAGTCTGGCTACATCATACGTCGCCAAGTCCATCTTCAACACTGAAGACAATGACTGCATCACCGACACCAATGCAAATGATAAGAACGACTCCACTCCTACCTACTGCTTCATGGCACGCGGTGCCAAGGTAAACATATGCACTACTCGCTATCAAGCATCTAGTGACGATGACTCTGACTGTGATTCAAAACCCAGCTACAAAACACTTGCTAAAATTGCAACTGAACAACAGAAAGCCATGGAACATACTCAAAAACTGTTAGACAGAAGCGATGATCTGTTGGGTGCTGAAATGACTCGATCTGAATCCTTAATTGAAGACATAAAAAATCTTTACGTTAAGTATCAGGAACTTGAAGATCGTCTTGATACTCTCTCAACAACTCATGAAAAGCTTTCCTATGATTATCTTCAAAGGAAGCAAGATCTTGAGAAATTGAGAGCGGCTCATGAAGATCTTCAAAAGGAAAACGAGTCACTTCGCTCCGAACAGATCAGTTCCGCTCAGGAAGGATTTGAACCACCATGTCTTAAATGCATTGAGCGTGATAATGCTACTTCTGTTGCTGAATGTTCCATTGCTACTGTTGTTGCAATATCTTCAACTGTTGATGTGGTAACTAACCCCTCTGCTGAGGATACCACTGCTATTGCTGATGAGAATGCTAGGTTGAAGACATTGCTTGAAACAGGGATGTACAAAAGTCTTAAAGGACATCAGACATTATGTGATGTCCTCAAGAAGCAGATTCTGAACCGAAACCCTAGGAAAGAGGGTGTTGGGTTCGTGAGGAAGATAAATGCAGATGGCTCTTACTGCAAACCTGAGTAATACCCCAAAACCACATGGGTTGCTGCAAAGGAACTTTTAGTAGATCCATCCAATTTATCTGGCTTCACTTGTGCTAACCCCATTATAATTGATGAATCCTTTGATGCAAACTATAAACTGTTTAAGAATCAGAGTGGTGAAGTGTTTGCCAGGTATATTGGTACTAACTGCAGGAATGGACCGCCTATGAAGAAGATATGGGTTCCGAAAAAGTGTCTGGAAAATCTTCCTGTGAATGTCTTCATGACACCTCACTTGAAGAAGACAAACCTCAGACCAAAGGCTTCATACGGTCCGATGGCTCCATACAAACAGAGGACTCACCTGAGTCACACTAACGAAAATGTTTTGCAGGGAAACCATACTCAGGCATATGAATATGAGAGCGGTTCATCAAACCGTCATGTTCATATGACCAAAAATTATTCTGCTTATTCCTATGAGTATTATTGTCCACCTGCTAGACTGTTTGCTAAGGCTTCAAAGCCAAGATTCTCAGAGGCTGCACTTAGACTTATTGCTTCTAAGCCACCCTTGAAGATGTGGGTGGCTAAGAAAGCTTAACTCTCTTTTGCAGGGAAAGGTGTCCAGCAGAAAAACAATTCTGACGCTATTGCTGGGGATCTTAAAAATCTTGTAGGGCGCAAGATAAAATGCCCAAATGGCATCATTATGTACTTCGTTCCTGAATCGCATGCTACTATCCCTATTAGTCCTAGCCTGGATCCAAGTTTTCATAACCCACTGGTTCGTCAAATGTTTTTGCTCCACAATTCTCTTCGTGAAGCCTATCTCCCTAACTGTACTGTAGGGTACGACACCAGCGACTTCAAAGTCTTCAGAATGGATTATTGACAGTGGGTGTACAAATCATATGACTGGCAAAAGAAGCCTTCTTATGGACTCAACATTACGTCCATCCGACAAGAGCCACATCACATTTGCTGACACTGGTAAAAGTAAGGTATTGGGTCTAGGTAGAGTTGCAATCTCAAAGGATCAACACATGGATAAAGTCATGCTTGTTGAATCCCTTGGCTTCAACTTAATGTCTATCTCAATGCTTTGCGATTTGAATATGATTGTAATGTTTGGAAAATATCATTGCCTGGTACTAATGGAATCTGACAAGTCTCTAGTGTTTGAAGGGTATCGGAAAGGTGATTTGTACGTGGTAGATTTCTCAGCAGGACCACAACTTGCAGTATGTCTTCTTGCAAAAGCTTCAGAATGCTGGCTTTGGCATCGAAGGCTTGGGCCTGCTGGCATGAGGAACCTCCACACCCTTGCAAAGAAGAAGCATGTCATAGGCATCGAGGGCGTCAAGTTCAAGAAAGATCACTTATGCGGTGCCTGTGAAGCAGGGAAGATGACAAGGGCAAAACATCCTTCGAAGACAATCATGGCTACTACACAACCCTTCGAACTGCTTCACATGGACCTTTTCGGTCCCACTCACTACTCAACTTTTACTACTTTTGCTTGCCTCTATGGCTTCGTGATTGTTGATGATTACTCTAGATATACTTGGGTGCACATAATCCTTTACAAGACTGAAGTGCAGGATGTCTTCAGACGCTTCGCCAATCAAGCTATGAACAACTTTGGCGCCAAGATAAAGCACTTCAGAAATGACAATGGCACTGAATTCAAGAACACTGGCCTTGATACATATCTTGATACCTTGGGCATCACACATGAATTCTCACCTCCGTACACGCCACAGCAGAATGGCGTCGTCGAACGCAAGAACAGAATACTCATTGAGATGGCCAGAACGATGCTAGATGAATACAAGACTCCAAGAAAATTCTGGACTGAAGCCATTGACACTGCATGCCATACAATCAATCGTGTTTATCTTCACAAGCTTCTGAACAATACATCTTATGAACTCCTAACTGGCAAGAAGCCAAATGTCAGTTACTTCAGAGTATTTGGCTCAAGGTGCTGGATCAAGGACCCACATCACACTTCAAAATTTGCACCAAAAGCACATGAGGGCTTTATGCTAGGATATGGAAAAGATTCACACTCCTACAGAGTCTTCAATCTCTTCTATTACAAAGTGGTTGAAACAGTGGATGTGCGGTTTGATGAGACAAATGGTTCACAAAGAGAGCAACTGCCAAATGTGCTAGATGAAGTTCCAGCTAGTGAATCAATCAAGCTTATGGGAACTGGAGAGATTATACCTTCTGAAGCTCATCCTGAAGAAGAACTTATCATCTCAGCACCTGATCAACATGAAGACAATGCTCAGCCTGAAGACATTCCTCCCAACAACAACACAGATCAGCAAGAGCAAAGTCTTCGCCCTGTACATCCTCGTGTTGCCAATGAAGTGCAAATTGACAGAATAATTGACAGCATGAATGCACCTGGTCCACTCACTCGTTCAAGGGCAACTCAGCTAACAAATTTCTATGGGCACTTTGCATTCGTATCAATATCAGAACCCAAGAAAGTTGAAGAAGCCTTCATGGAACCTGAATGGATTCAAGCTATGCAAGAAGAGCTTCAACAGTTTGAGCTGAATAATGTATGGGAACTGGTTAAGCGTCCTGACCGACGGAAGCACAACATAATAGGCACCAAATGGATATACCGCAACAAGCAAGATGAGCATGGTCAAGTTGTCAGAAACAAAGCTCGTCTCGTTGCTCAAGGATATACTCAAGTGGAGGGCATTGACTTCGATGAAACATTTGCTCCTGTGGCAAGGCTTGAAGCTATACGCATACTGCTAGCCTATGCAAATCATCATAACATACTTCTATATCAAATGGATGTGAAAAGTGCCTTTCTAAATGGCAAGATTGAAGAAGAAGTGTATGTTGCACAACCGCCTGGCTTTGAAAATCCAAAACATCCTGACATGGTATACAAGCTCAACAAGGCACTGTATGGCCTCAAACAAGCTCCTAGGGCCTGGTATGACACACTCAAGTACTTCCTGAAGAGAAAATGCTTCATACCTGGTTCCCTGGATCCCACTCTTTTCACGAAGACATATGATGGTGAACTGTTTGTGTGCCAAATATATGTGGATGACATTATCTTTGGCTGCACCAATCAGAAGTACAGTGAAGAGTTTGGTTATATGATGCAAGAGCAATATCAGATGTCCATGATGGGGGAACTGAAGTTCTTCCTTGGTCTTCAAATACGACAACAACGCAAAGGCATCTTCATATCTCAAGAAAAGTATCTCAAAGATTGCCTGAAGAAGTTCGGTATGCAAGACTGCAAAGGCTTCACAACACCAATGCCAGCCAAACATCATCTAGGTCCTGACGAAAATGGTAAAGAGTTCGATCAAAAGGTATACCGCTCCATGATTGGGTCTTTGCTTTATTTATGTGCATCTAGGCCAGATATTATGCTTAGTGTTTGCATGTGTGCTCGATTTCAAGCGGCACCAAAGGAGTCGCATCACTTAGCTGTGAAGCGAATTCTTCGATATTTGGCTCACACCCCAACTCTAGGATTATGGTATCCAAAGGGCTCAGAATTTGATTTGGTTGGATTTTCGGATGCTGATTATGCTGGTGACAAGGTTGATAGCAAGTCTACATCAGGCACATGTCACTTTCTGGGATGATCACTTGTATGTTGGTCTTCAAAGAAGCAGAACTGTGTATCTCTCTCCACTGCTGAATCTGAATACATTGCTGCTGGATCTTGCTGTGCTCAGCTTCTGTGGATGAAGCAAACACTCAAGGACTATGGCATTCATCTGAAGCAAGTGCCACTTTACTGCGACAACGAAAGCACCATCAAGATTGCCAACAACCCAGTTCAACACTTGAAGACAAAGCACATTGAAATTCGTCATCACTTTCTCAGAGATCATGTTGTGAAGGAAGACATTGATATCATACACGTCAACATTGAAGAGCAATTGGCGGATATCTTCACCAAGCCCTTGGATGAGAAGAGATTTTGCAAGTTACGGTGTGAGCTAAATATCTTGGAATCCTCAAATGTCCTGTGAACAGGCACACATCCTAACACTTATGCATATTGATGACTTAGATGTGCAACACACAAAGTAAAGTATATCTTCATTCAATGAAGACATACATTCTAAGTGTGAATACATTAATATGGAATTTGACTTTGGAACGCCACGATAATTGTGTGCCGTGTCTGGGTCTAATACTTCCTATACGGTGGGTAACGCCACCACCAAACGTTCTATTTTGAAGTGTTTCACTCAAAGCGTTACCTTGCAATATCTTCACATTTGGTTTGGCTTAGAACTCAACATGTCTTCATGATTATCTTC